>NC_141873.1:403703314-404006345 GCF_056163025.1 Triticum urartu
GGCCTCACACGTGACGATAAATGCCGAGATGATAAGAATGCCGTCCGGGGACAGATCGTGAAAATCTAGCCCATAGTAGAACATGAGCCCCCGGACAAAGGGGCTAAACGCGAACCCTAGACCACAAAGGAAGTGGGACACAAATACTACCCTCTCGCCGGATTTTTGAGTGGGAATAATCTGCCCCTCGGTAGGGAGCCGATGAAAAATTTCTGGGGTCAGGTACCTCGCTACGCGGAGCTTCGCAATATCCTCCTCCGTGACGGAAGAGGCCACCCACCGGCCTGAACGGCTGGACCCAGACATGATTGGGTCTGGTGGTGATTGGGACTCAAGGGATAGAACTCGAGGTGGCTGGGATTGAGGAAGAAGCAAGTGCAGAAGAGAAAGACAAGTCCGAGTCCCTATATAAAGGCCCAGAATATCGAGCGTCCCCTCATGGGGTCTAGAAACTTACCTATCTTCAAAGAGTTGTACCCAGAGGACGGTTGGGTTACCCATGCCAGCATTATTGAAAATCCCATGAATAAGGGGGCACGATCTCTGCCTTGACAAGACGTGCCAATAAAACCGCTTCCCGAGACGTGGGGCGACATGCTAGCCAACGGTTGGAAATAATCACCGAGCAGGCGTAATATAGTGCCGTAAACAATTGTCTGCAAATTGGCCTTGTGGAGTATTGTACTTTCTGCAATTATATACACAGGTCTAGATACAATCATCAGCTCCGACTATATTGAAGTTCGGACGAAGGGGAACCGCCTTGCAATGCCGAAGACAATCTGCACGCCGGACTCCTCGTCATTCAAGCCAAGTTCAGAGGCTACTGAGGGAGTCTTGGACTATGGGGTCCTTGGGTGTCCGGCCTGTTATCCGATGGGCTGGACTGATGGGCTATGAAGACATGAAGACTGAAGAATATACCCGTGTCCGGATTGGACTCTACTTGGCATGGAAGGCAAGCTAGGCGACCGATTATGAAGCTCTTATGTAACCGACCTCGTGTAACCCTAGATCTCTCCGGTGTCTATATAAACCGGAGAGCATAGTCCGGGTAGGACAGATTCATTACCATATACTCATAGGCTAGACTTCTAAGGTTTAGCCATTACGATCTCGTGGTAGATCAACTCTTGCAATACTCATATTCATCAAGATCAATCAAGCAGGAAGTAGGGTATTACCTCCATAGAGAGGGCCCGAACCGGGGTAAACATTGTGTCCCCCGTCTCCTGTTACCATCGATCCTAGACACACAGTTCGGGACCCCCTACCCGAGATCCGCCGGTTTTGACACCGACACACGTCCAATCAACCGCCACATGTCGACCAAGGCCGCAGGCTATTGGGGCCCACAGCGCTCTGCGCTTGCCCCTTTGGCTTCACCTCGAAGCCAAGCCCAAGCGCGCCTTGGGCCCGGGGGCTACTGTCGGTGTTCTAGGAATGGGGATCCCCAGACTTGCCTGCCTGCGGCCCACGGTGTGGCTCGGCGAGCGGGCCCGTACGACCCATCTTCACCAGCAAGGTCTCAAGACCCTCGCGAGGGGCCGAGCCTCGCGAGGCGAGCGACACAAGACCTCCTCAGGAGCGGCCTCACCAGGCTGGCTCGTGAGGGGCGGAGAGTTCAAGGCCAGGCGAACCTCGCGAGGTTCTAGTGACGTGAGCCACGATGACCAAGGCGAGGCGGGCGCCAGCGTGCACAGTGTCCTTGTTTCCTCTTCGGTGCTAAGGAAGCAGGCGCAGGCGTGGAGTACCGAGGCATGAAGCAGAGGTTTCCATATTAGTGCAACAAGACCAAGACCAGAAGGACAGCAAGACGGAGGTCACCGTGGAGCCCAAGACAGCGTCACCACCAGAGCCTTTGACATGTGAAGACTCTTTTGTCAGGATAAGTTGTACTAGTTGTCCCCTTTCAAATTGGCGTTGTTGGCTCCCTTCCCGCTCAATATTTGGGGAGAGGACCAGGGCCACTATGAGTAGGACTAGCCACCACCGTAGCTAGGTGATCGATCAATCGATCGGTCTGGCCAAGAGAGACTAGGATGACCACAAGTTCACCAAGCACAAGAACGCCTCTCCTCAGGAGGCCGTTCTTCCCCTTGTACTATTCATCCTCAGCCCAAGAGGCAATCCACCACACCACACTGGCGTAGGGTATTACAGAACAACGGTGGCCTGAACCAGTATAAATCTTGTGTCCTTTGTGTTGTGAGTTCGTCGAGTTAGTTCGTAAGATCTTAGCTGAGCTAGGACGTGGATCGGTAGGGGGAGATCTTTGCGCGCACCCCAGTGTTCGAACCTTGAGGGTTTTGCCGGAACCCGTGATCCGACAGTATCAAACCTCGTAGGTCAACCAGAGTACATTCCGCACCTGACTGGTATGGTAATCCTATTCTGGGAGTCATGTTACTAGACCATGACGAACCTATGAACTATGGGGAAGCGATGATGAGCCTAGATTCCGCGAAATGGCTTGAGGCCATGAAGTCTAAGATGGGATCCATGTATGAGAACAAAGTGTGGAATTTGATTGACTTTCCCGATGATCGGCAAGCCATAGAGAATAAATGGATCTTCAAGAAGAAGACTGACGCTGGTGGTAATATTACTGTCTACAAAGCTTGACTTGTTGTGAAAGGTTTTTGACAAGTTCAAGGAGTTGACTATGGTGGGACCTTCTCACCCGTAGTGATGCTTAAGTCTGTCTGAATCATGTTAGCAATTGCCACATTTTATGATTATAAAATATGGCAAATGGACATCAAAACTGCATTCCTTGATGGATTTCTTAAAGAAGAGTTGTATATGATGCAACGAGAAGGTTTTATCGATCCTAACAAAGTGTGTAAGCTGTAGCGATCCATTTATGGACTGGTGCAAGCATCTCGGAGTTGGAATATACGCTTTGATAGTGTGATCAAAGCATATGGTTTTATACAGACTTTCGGAGAAGCCTATATTTACAAGAAAGTCAGTGGGAGCTCTATAGCATTCCTAATATTATATGTGGATGGAATATTGTTGATTGGAAATGATATAGAATTTCTGGATAGCATATAAGGATACTTGATAAAGAATTTTTCAATGAAAGACCTTGGTGAAGCTGCTTATATATTGGGCATCAAGATCTATAGCGATATATCAAGACGCTTAATTGGACTTTCACAAAGCACATACCTTGATAAATTTTTGAAGAAGTTCAAAATGGACCAGTCAAAGAAAGGGTTCTTGCCTGTGTTACAAGGTGTGAAGTTGAGTCAGACTCAATGCCCGACTAGTTCAGAAGTTAGAGAGAAAATGAAAGTCATTCCCTATACCTCAGCCAAAGGTTCTATCATGTATGCAATGATGTGTACCAGACCTGATGCGTGCCTTGCTATAAGTTTAGCAGGGAGGTACCAAAGTAATCCAGGAGTGGATCACTGGATAGCGGTCAAGAACATCCTGAAATACCTGAAAAGGACTAAGGATATGTTTCTCGTTTATGGAGGTGACAAAGAGCTCGTCGTAAATGGTTACATCGATGCTAGTTTTGACACTGATCCGGATGACTCTAAGTCACAAACCGGATACATATTTATATTGAATGGTGGAGCTGTCAGTTGGTGCAGTTCCAAGCAATGCGTTGTGGCAGGATCTACGTGTGAAGTGGAGTACATAGCTGCTTCAGAAGCAACAAATGAAGGAGTCTGGATGAAGGAGTTCATATCCGATCTAGGTGTAATACCTAGTGCATCGGGTCCAATGAAAATCTTTTGTGACAATACTGGAGCAATTGCCTTAGCGAAGGAATCCAGATTTCACAAAAGAACCAAACACATCAAGAGACGCTTCAACTCCATCCGTGATCAAGTCAAGGAGGGAGACATAGAGATTTGCAAAATACATACGGATTTGAATGTGGCAGACCCGTTGACTAAGTCTCTTCCATGAGCAAAACATGATCAGCACCAAGACTCCATGGGTGTTAGAATCATTACAATGTAATCTAGATTATTGTCTCTAGTGCAAGTGGGATACTGAAGGAAATATGCCCTGATAACCCACAAGTATAGGGGATCACAATATTTTTCGAGGGTAAAGTATTCAACCCAAATTTATAGATTTGACACAAGGGGAGCCAAAGAATATTAGAAGGTATTAGCAGCTAAGTTGTCAATTCAACCACACCTGAAGATTAATTATCTGCAGCAAAGTAGTTTGATAGTTTTGATACTAGTAGCAGCATCAATAGTAACAGTAATAGTGATAGCAGTAATTTTGTAGCGAGTGTAACAGTGATGATAGCAGTAGTAACTTAGCAGAAACAATATGGAAAAGTTCATAGGCATTGGATCGGTGACTTGTTCGATGATATTCATCATGTGACAGTTATAACCTAGGGCGATATGACACTAGCTCCAGTTCATCGATATGATGTAGGCATGTATTCCGTAAATAGTCATATGTGCTTTATTAAAAGAACTTGCATGACATCTTTTATCCTACCCTCCCATGGCAGCGGGGTCCATATTGGAAACTAAGGGATATTAAGGCCTCCTTTTAATAGAGAACCGGAACAAAGCATTAACACATGGTGAATACATGAACTCCTCAAACTACGGTCATTATAGGGAGTGGGCCCGGCTGTTGTCACTCCAGGGTTGCCGGATCATAACACGTAGTAGGTGACTATAACTTGCAAGATCGTATCTAGAACATGGATATAATGATGATAACATAAACGGTCCAGAACATGAAATAATGGCACCCGGGCCCAAAGTGACAAGCATTAAGCATAGCAAAGTCATAGCAATATCAATCTAAGAACATAGTGGATACTAGGGATCAAGCCCTAACAAAACTAACTCAATTACATGATGAATCTCATCCAACTCCTCACCGACCAGCGAGCCTATGAAGAAATTACTCACTCCCGGTGGGGAGCATCATGGAATTAGCGATGGAGAAGGGTTGGTGATGATGAAGAACGAAGATCCCCCTCTCCGAAGACCCAAACGGACTCCAGATCTGCGCTCCCGAGGAAGAACAGGGCTTGGCGATGGCTCCGTCTTGTGGATCATGATAATTCTTTCTCCACTATTTTTTTCTCCGAAAATAGGAATTTATAGTGTCATGCACTGGTATGCGTCGGTCCTAAACAAACGTTTTTTAACCCCTTTCCGCGATGGCATTCGGAACCATCTCCAAGTGAGTGTGGGCGATAGGGGGGTCCTTCCCACACGACCCAGAAACCGTTGGGGATATGCCCTCCTGGCACACACGCTCGGCAAAATGAGGTCGTGTGCGACCGGCGAGCACTCAAATACAGAAATACGTACAGTAGTGCTAAAAAAATACAATTATATAGGCGAAATCATTTCCGGTCGTAAGTACATCCCACACAGTCAGTCACCACTAAAAGTTTCCATTCGTATATACATCCCACATGGTCACTACAAGGAAAACGTTTGCGCAAGGTGGCGTAACGCAAACAATTTTGAAGAGAATGTCGTGTGTGATTGTTCATTGATCCAACACGGTTTATTCCTAGAAACTGTGTGCGTTGCTTGAGGTCATCGCCCACGGTGGTTTCTCATTATCCGTTCGCAATAGGAAAACCCAATTAGCAAGCTAATTGGCCAATTAGTGGGCTAATTTCCCTATTATTGATAATCCATTTACTAATCTAATTGACATTCATATTAAGCACATAATATATTCCATTTCCATATTAAGGAAGTAGGATTTCATAATTGAAATACATCTGAGTACAACATGATATAGCGTCAGCACTCAGCTACCCCATTACACAACTGCACCAGCAGCAAGTTTCACATGCAACATCTAGAACCATTCGAAATTAGCATCATAGACGGTACATAGAGAGATGCATCTCATCTGGAAAACTGCTGAAGCGGAAGGCGAATATTGAGCCTTCATTCAGGTTGAAGGTCTTTGCAACTTTAGGCCAGTGCCTATGGATGATTGACCTTTCATCCTTCAATCTCTTCAGGAACACTTCAATATTAAACCGTGGGTGTTGTATGAAAACTTTCCTCACCTCCTGACCACAGAGGTGGTTTGGGAGGTATCATCCGTGAAGCCTGAAAACAAGGATGTGCAAAAATATCTTCTCTATATTGGAAATGGGGCAAAGGAATACAAAAAGGCAAGGTATAATAGTTAGTACCATCTTGTAAACCTTTGCAGATTCATCAGATTAATTCATCAGATTAATCAGATTAATTCAAGCCACATGGAAAACCCATTTATCCAAACCAAGCATGATTAAGAACTAGGAAATACAACACTTGTATATGTTTCTCATGTATTAAGTGCAACCAAATTCAATTTATTCCTCACATGGTATACAATAACAGAATGCAGCCACATCAATTGAACACCGCATTGCAGAATTGAACCAAGTAGTTAACTAAACACCACAACAAATGAACCGAACGTTAACTGAGCACCACATTGCAATATAACATACTCCTAATAGAAGATCGGACAGTTAACCAAACCAAGCATGCTTAACAACTTGGAAATAGAGCAATTGTATTTCTTTCTCATGTATTTAGTACAGCCAAATTCGATTTATTCCTCACATGGTATACAATAAGAGAATGCAGCCACATCAATTGAACATCACATTGCAGAATTGAACCAAGTAGTTAACTAAACACCACAACAAATGAACCAAACATTAACTGAGCACCACATCACACAATATAACATACTCCTAATAGAAGATCAGACAGTTAACCAAACCAAGCATGCTTAACAACTTGGAAATATAGCAATTGTATTTGTTTCTCATGTATTTAGTACAGCCAAATTCAATTTATTCCTCACATGGTATACAATAACAGAATGCACCTACAACAATTGAACATCGCATTGCAGAATTGAACCAAGCAGTTAACTAAACACCACAACAAGTGAACCAAGCCACAACAAATGAACCAAGCAGTTAACTAAACACCAATTGAATAATATAACATACTCCTAATAGAAGATCATATAGTTAACCAAACCAAGCATGCTTAACAACTTGGAAATATTGCACCTTGAAGAATTGAACATCACATTTGCAGAATTGAACCAAGCAGTTAATTGAACACCACATTGCACGACATATAGAACATATACATTATAGTAGAAGATTGCATGGTAAAAATAGATAGCACAATTCACTAGAATTTGTTAAGGAAAGGAAGTAGCTAGAAAACTGAACATGGGTCCTTATAGAGAGCTAATAAGACAAGCTACTCCTCATTGTCGGAGATATCGATGATGATTGGCTCCTTGGACATGGGAGAGGGTGAGGCCTCCGCATCATGGGTGCCCTCATTGTAGTGGTGAGTTGCCTGAGCCGCTCCGGGCACCAACCTGCTGGCTCTCGAGATGAGGTAAGCACGTGCACGCTGAGAAAACACCTTGTAGTATTTGTCGAAGGCACCGACGGTGGCCTCGAGAAAACACCACGAATTGTCGTTTAAAGCAGCCAACCACGTCGCGGCGTCGGCGTGCGAGGCATCAACGGTGGCCTCGACGACGAGGTGCTCCTCCAAGATTTGGGGGCAGGACGAATGGCAGCCATCGCAACCTTGGCGAGGCGCGGCCGCGATTTGCTTCTCCGTTGCCAAATGCTCCTTGAGGTCCTGGCTATACTATATGCACCATGGCTTAGGCCGGCGCTTATTTGGTTGAGTGGTCGGTGATTTGGGTGGAAGGTGTCGTGCTCGCGCCGGCAGTCGGGGCATGTGGGATGTGGAAGGAGGAGGATGATGGGGGTCCGGTGTGGATTACATGCTTGGATAGGCGAGGCCGAGCAGCGTGAAGGAGGGTCGCCGGCGAGGAGGCAGCGGCACTGCAAGCAAGGAGTGAAGGTTTCAACTTGGAAAGGAAGGCGGAAAGAGAGGAAATGTGGCTTTTGGTAAGGGGAGGGGGCGGGGAGGAAGATATTTTCACGAATGTCGAAAATTTGGAATTGCTTCAGCCAAAAAACTGGCGCGCAAAGTGTCATCACACACGGTCCCTTATTCAGACACGGCCCAAAGATATTTTGTGTTGTATCTCACACGGTTGGTTATAATAAACTGTGTGGGATCTACTTGATTTTTCATCTTGATTTGAATTACGTAATGGGGTTACAGCGGCCATGGACGGTGTTTGAATTGCTAGACCTCTTATCTGCAGCGATCATAAAAGAATTGGAATTATTCAAGGTTCGTTTGGACATTTTTATGCATTAAGTGAGTTTTCAATGCATTTATGTGCATAATTCAAATTTGAACTACATGCACATGCTCCAGTGCATACAAATTCTTTGAAAAATCAAATCTTTGTCCTTGGGTGCATGCTTAGGTCCCATGCAAGAAATGGGAATGAATTTCAAACACCACGGCGCCGTTGATTGCCGGCAAAACATTGAGATGGCTGGTTTTTAAATTCTAGTAAATCCAAAACTCCTCTGAAATTCATGAAACTTGGCATGCTATCATGGAGCGGCATCAACATGCCGTGGTAAATTTTTTGTCCCATTTGGGGCAGGTTTGGGTATGTGCTTCTCACAAACTGGAGCTTCTCACAACAAGCATGACGGTTTTCGGTAGGGAACGTCCCACCTTTGGGGACGAAACGATATCCATTGCCTCTTATTGCTTTCAATTTTTTTTCTCGTGTCAACATAGAACAACATGAGTGCTATGTGAATTTTTGTGATTTTTTGGGGTTCGTTTGGACATTTTTATGCATTAAGTGAGTTTTCAATGCATTTATGTGCATAATTCAAATTTGAACTACATGTGCATGCTCCAGTGCATATAAACTGGTTGAAAAATCAAATCTGTGTCCTTGGGTGCATGTTAGGTCCCATGCAAGAAATGGGAATGAATTTCAAACACCATGGCACCGTTGATTGCCGGCAAAACATTGAGATGCCTGGTTTTTAAATTCTAGTAAATCCACAACCCGTCTGAAATTCACGAAACTTGGCATGCTATCATGGAGCAGCATCAACATGTCGTGGTAAAAAATTTGTCCCATTTGGGGCAGGTTTAGGTATATGTTTGTCACAAACCGGAGCTGCTCACAACAAGCATGATGGTTTTCAGTAGGGAACGTCCCACCTTTTGGGACGAAACGATATCCATTGCCTCTTATTGCTTTCAAATTTTTTCTCGTGTCAACATAGAACAATAGGAGTGTTGTGTGAATTTTTGTAATTTTTCGGGCTTCGTTTGGACATTTTTATGCATTAAGTGAGTTTTCAATGCATTTACGTGCATAATTCAAATTTGAACTACACGTGCATGCTCCAGTGCATATAAACTGGTTGAAAAATCAAATCTGTGGCCTTGGGTGCATGCTTAGGTCCCATGCAAGAAATGAGAATGAATTTCAAACACCATGGCACCGTTGATTGTCGGCAAAACATTGAGATGCCTGGTTTTTAAATTCTAGGAAATCTAAAACTCGTCTGGAATTCATGAAACTTGGCATGCTACCATGGAGCGACATCAACATGCCGTGGTAAAAATTATGTCCCATTTGGGGTAGGTTTGGGTATATGCTTCTCACAAACCGGAGCTTCTCACAACAAGCATGATGGTTTTTGGTAGGGAACGTCCCATGTTTGGGGACGAAACAATATCCATTGTCTCTTATTGCTTTCAATTTTTTTCTCGTGTCAACATAGAACAACGGGAGTGTTGTGTGGATTTTTGTGATTTTTCGGGGTTCGTTTGGACATTTTTATGTATTAACTGAGTTTTCAATGCATTTATGTGCATAATTCAAATTTGAACTACATGCGCATGCTCCAGTGCATATAAATTGGTTGAAAAATCAAATATGTCTCCTTGGGTGCATGCTTAGGTCCCATGCAAGAAATGGGAATGAATTTCAAACACCAGGGCATCGTTGATTGCCGGCAAACCATTGAGATGCTTGGTTTTTAAATTCTAGTAAATCCAAAACTCATCTGAAATTCATGAAACTTGGCATGCTATCATGGAGCGGCATCAACATGTCATGGTACAAATTTTGTCCCATTTGGGGCAGGTTTTTGTCTATGCTTCTCACAAACCGGAGCTTCTCACAACAAGCATGATGGTTTTCGGTAGGGAACGTCCCACCTTTGGGGATGAAACGATATCCATTGCCTCTTATTGCTTTCAATTTTTTTTCTCGTGTCAACATAGAACAACAATAGTGTTGTGTGAATTTTTGTGATTTTTCGGGATTCATTTGGACATTTTTATGCATTAACTGAGTTTTCAATGCATTTATGTGCATAATTCAAATTTGAACTACATGCGCATGCTCCAGTGCATATAAATTGGTTGAAAAATAAAATATGTCTCCTTGGGTGCATGCTTAGGTCCCATGCAAGAAATGGGAATGAATTGCAAACACTAGGGCACCATTGATTGCCTGCAAAACATTGAGATGCTTGATTTTTTAATTCTAGTAAATCTAAAACTCGTCTGAAATTCATGAAACTTGGCATGCTATCATGGAAGGGCACCCGACATGCTGTGTTATTTTTCGTGTCCATTTTGAGAGAAGGCGCACTCTAATAATGACAACCAACAAAGGCATTTTTTTAAAAAATAGCTGCCACTTTAATATCTCAAATGTTTGTATAATTCAAACCGTGTGCGTTCGGTTAACCATTCACGTGATGCCACGTGTCTTGGTTTTAATGGCTATTGATCGCAAATGTTTTAGATAGAACACCCGTATGCAAAGTGAGAGCAGGATTTGTGCATCTCTTGAACACAAACGGTTCTTTTAGATGACCCGTGTGAACCACTTACAAACAATTTGGTGCGATTTGCATCTATCATATTTGGTATGTTGCCATTTGTCAAACTAGAAAGATTGACATTTGTTGATCTAGTAACATTGCCATTTGCCAACCTTGTAACACTGCGATTTGTCAAAATATGAAGCTAAAAATCACTAGCAGTATCTAATTTTTACAACTAATATTCAGTAATTAAGCATAGATGGAGGCAAGGAGGCGTGTTCAGCCGGGCGTGCAGCGGGCGGCGCAGTACTATTCAATTTGACAGCGGGCGGCGCAGTTCTCGATACGGCTTTAATGCAGACGAGGGAGAGGGTAGCGGTTCCCGAAATGTTGAACGGCCAATGATGGATCCTCCTTCAATTAGCATCATGTGAATGCATGAGGGAAGTAATGGGAGGACGACCGGGAAAAGAGGCAGCACGATGTGAATGCAATGTAGTTTGCACTCATATAAAGGCGCCCCTCCATTCCAATGCATCTACCACATCGTACGCACCTAAGCATTTGCCTAAGCACCTACACTAATAAGCGCAAAAGTGCTCACTCCAGACTCATGGCGGTGATGCGCGCAAGCGGCCAGCGGCTGTGCCAGATGGTCCACGACACCGGCCTGCGGCATGGCACCGTGGATCGTCTCCACATGGTGTTGGCGACCGGCTGGTGGATGGCCGCCGTCGACGCCAGCTATAACTCTCAGTACAACCAGATGATCGTTCGCACCACCAACAGGTTCACCGTCGTCAAGAAGCTCGCGGACGACATCGCCGTACTCCTCCAGCCTGCGAGCCCGGGCTCCTCATTGCCTGCCACCCTAATCGGCATCCATGGTCGAAACCTCTTTCAAGCACTGGTGGCCCTGCGACTGCCCGCCGACACCATGAAGAATGTCCATCTGGAGGTTGCGCTCGCCGTGAGGCGCCTCGCCCTGCAAGAAACCGTCGACCTATGTGTATGAGCAAATCATTTACATAGGTATCTACAAGGCAAGTGAGGACGCTATGACGTTGGCCTTCTTCAACCGGCTGGAATCCTTGGATGCCATTGTTGAGAAGCACCTTGACCTCGCCACAAAAGCCGCCGCTCCTTAGCCGCCAGTTGGTGGCCCGGTGCACTGAGTTGAGGAGGAGGAGGTCATACGTTGATGGATGCATCTTTCTTCTTGCCTAATTATATGCATCATTGTAACTAGTACTCCATCTGTCAATTTATAAGTTGTGCTGCCAATGTCTATCTCGTTACTTTTTGATAATTTTTGTTTTTTGAACACATGTTGATTTGCTTGAATGAAGGTCTATCCCGCCGTTAGGCGCCGAAGCACCCTGTGCTCACCGTTAGGCGCTGCGGCACGCTCGGCTTGTGGAAAACTTTTCCTTGCGCGTTCAACTACTATATGCCTATATGCATATATATATATATTTGCTCGCCATTGAGGCGACCGCAGAGCGCTCTGCTCGTGTCCCTCCGCGCGTGCTCTGCCAGCGGTTGGGCACGCGCACGATCACGTCGGGGCCCCCATATGCATGCGGTTGCGCCGCGCGCGTTGCCACACGATGCAGTTACATGCGACACGATGGAGTTACGCGCTGCAAATTAGAACTGCCATCAGGGCCTGCCGATAATCCTGGCCGTCCGGCTTCCCCTTTTATTCCCGCAGCCATTATAACCTTAGTCTCTTCAACCTTTCAATCGTGCCCCACAACACAACAAGCACACCCACGATGACACATAGAGAGGGGATGTCTAGCGGCGCTCCAATGGAGTTACGCGAGCATAGAGTGGAGACCCACGCGAGGGAGACGGATCTCTCGGTGGTGTACACCATCGACCCGGCCGTGGTGGACGACTACATCAACAGCGTTGAGCAATTGCTTGCTCGAGACAAGTACAAGGTGGTCGGCATCGACCTCCAGTACACCGCCAGTCGTCCCGGCATAGATCAGAAGGTTGCCGTCGCCCAGTTGTGCGTGTGCCATCATGTCCTCACCTACCACTACTACATGGCCACAGAGCCTTGCGACCGTTTCAACAGGTTTGTCAATAGCACTGACTACAAGTTCGCCACGGTGGAAACCAAAGATGATGTAAAATCGCTCAGCGTTACGGGCTTGGCCTGCAAGAACCTTGTCGAAATCCGTGACCACTATAGGGTCTGGGGCAGCACGAAGCAGGACTCCCTGGTCGAACTCGCCTCGGCCATCATCGACCCCTACTACGAAAAGATGAAGCAGGATGCCCAGAGAACAAGTCCTGTACCCTGGCACAAGGTCTGGATGCGGCAACTGGATGAACCTCACCTCAGGTTTGCGGCCAAGAGTGTGTACACATGCTATGAAATGCACAGGCGGATCGTTGACATGACGAAGTGCCTCGTTACCCAAATCGATGAGCCCGGATCGAGCCACAAGAGGAGCAAGCGTCATAAGAAGTAAATGATGATCAGATGGTCGTTTATACTAGTTAATCATGCATGTAATATATAGTTTACTTTATTGGTGTGTGGAAATGTCATGTGTGTAGTAGCCACCTATGTAATTATGCATGTAATAGTTTACTTTGGTGTGTGCAAATGCCATGGTTGTAGTAGCCACCTATGTAAATGGATGTTTAATTTGTTTATGCAACCATGTCCTCATAAGTGTGTATATATTGTTGTTGTTCTGTATGCAATCCCACCGCACAACACACACGTCATATTAGCAGCAACCGTCTGTGTTATTATTGGTCTTCGCACACATTTCTGATTACAGACCTGTTTGTCGCGTATCACACACATCTTGTTATATTGAACCGTTTCTGTTCTGTTGTCTCAACACAAACAGTTCATCAGTGTGAACCGCATGTCGTAGAACACACACACCTTGAATCTGGCTGACCGTTTCTTTTGTTATGCCTAATCACAAACAGTTCATCCAAGTGAACCGTATGTTGTATATCGCACACACCTTCATCTGGCTGCCCGTTTCTTTTGTTCCTCCTCATTGCAAACAGTTAAGTGGACTGAACCGTATGCCCTGCATCGCACATGCAACTTAAATCTGAACCATGTTTGATGCATCCTCCATCGCAAACGTATTGCACCTTTTTTGACGGGTTTTTTACACCACCGTTTGCCATTATGGCATCGCACACAGTTTCGTCGAAGGGTCTCTGATCGTAGTGTCACGTTAGTAGCATCCTGCAGTAGTGATGGTTGAGGTCTGCGGGGCCACCAGGTGGGTACAACCCACCTGGGCGCTCCAGGAGAGGGGGTCGCCTTGGTGGGTTGTGCCCACCCAAGGCCCCCTCTCCGGTAGGTCTTGGCTCCAGAAATTCTTATATATAATATAAAAATTCCTCGAAAAGTTTTGTTCCATTCTGAGAACTTTTATTTTTGCACAAAAACAACACCATGGCAGTTCTGCTGAAAACAACGTCAGTCCGGGGTTAGTTTCATTCAAATCATGCAAATTAGAGTCCAAAACAAGAGGAAAAGCGTGAGAAGTAGATACGTTGGAGACATATCATGCCCTAGAGGCAATAATAAAGTTGTTATTTATATTTCCTTATATCATGATAAATGTTTATTATTCATGCTAGAATTGTATTAATCAGAAACTCGATACATGTGTGAATACATAGACAAAAGAAAGTGTCCCTAGTATGCCTCTACTACACTAGCTCGTTAATCAAAGATGGTTAAGTTTCCTAACCATAGACATGTGTTTTCATTTGATGAATGGGATCACATCATTAGGAGAATGATGTGATGGACAAGACCCATCTGTTAGCTTAGCATAATGATCGTTAAGTTTTATTGCTATTGCTTTCTTCATGACTTATACATATTCTTTTGACTATGAGATTATGCAACTCCTGGATACTGGAGGAGTACCTTGTGTTCTATCAAATGTCACAACGTAACTGAGTGATTATAAAGACGCTCTACAGGTATCTCCGAAGGTGTTTCTTGGGTTGGTATAGATCGAGATTAGGATTTGTCACTGCGAGTATCGGAGCAGTATCTCTGGACCCTCTTGGTAATGCACATCATGATAAGCCTTGCAAACAATGTGACTAATGAGTTAGTTATGGGATGATGCATTATGGAACGAGTAAAGAGACTTGTCGATAACGAGATTGAACTAGGTATGAAGATACCGACGGTCGAATCTCGGGTAAGTAACATACCAATGGACAAAGGGAATAAAGTATGTTGTCATTGCGGTTTGACCAATAAAGATCTGCGTAGAATATGTAGGAACCAATATGAGCATCCAGGTTCCGCTATTGGTTATTGACCGAAGATGTGTCTCGGTCATGTCTACATAGTTGTCGTACCCGTAGGGTCCGCCCGCTTACTGTTTGATGACGATTTGTATTATGCGTTATGTGTTTTGGTGACCGAAGATTGTTCGGAGTCCCGGATGAGATCACGGACATGACGAGGAGTCTCGAAATGGTTGAGAGGTAAATATTGATATGTTGGACGATAGTATTCGAACACTGGAATGGTTCCGGAGTGTTTCGGGTATTTATCGAAGTACTAGGGGGTTACCGGAACCCCTCGGGGGAAGTAATGGGCCACATGGGCCATAGGAGGGAGGCAAGGCAGCCCAAAAGGGGGTGGCGCCCCCCCATGGGGAGTCCGAATTGCACTAGGGGAGGGGGCGCGGCCCCCTTTTCCTTCTCCCTCTCCTTCCCCCTTTCCCCCTATGATAGAAGGAAGGGGGTCCGAATAGGACTAGGAGTCCAAGTGGGATTCCCCCACACTTGGCGCGCCCTAGGCCAGCCTCCTCCCCTCTCCCTCCTTTATATACGGGGGCGGGGGGCACCTCTAGGCACATCAATTGTTCTTAGTCGTGTGCGGTGCCCCGCTCCACCGTTTACTCCTCCGGTCATATTGTCGTAGTGCTTAGGCGAAGCCCTATGCGGATCACTTCACCATCACCGTCACCACACTGTCATGCTGACGAAACTCTCCCTCAACACTTTGCTGGATCAAGAGTTCGAGGGACGTCATCGAGCTGAATGTGTGCTGGACTCAGAGGTATTGTACGTCTGGTACTTGATCGGTTGAATCGAGAAGACGTTCGACTACATCAACCGCGTTAAACTAACGCTTCCGCTTTCTGTCTATGAGGGTACGTGGACACACTCTCCCCCTCTCGTTGTTATGCATCTCCTAGATAGATCTTGCGTGATCATAGGATTTTTTTTTGAAATTGTATGCTACGTTCCCCAACAATAAGGGCACACTTCCTTGCATGTGAAGATGTATCTAGTGGGTCCCAGGGGCGGAAACATTATTTTTTCGCGTAAAAAGGAGGCAGTTGCATGTGTGCGTCCATGGACGTGGTGCGTCCCCACTATCAGCCTCTCCACGTACACTCGTCTTCTGATGACTCTCGCTTGTTGACCATGTTGACCACGCCATGCCCAACACACCATGGTGATGGACGACAGTGAGGCCCTAGACAGGAACTACACGGAGATGGGGAAGACACTAAAGTGGAGTCGCAGAAGGAGAGGAGTGCGAGACATGACTGGTTCAGGTGCCGGCTGGGGCTAGACTCGACGGAGAATAACAGGAGGTGCGGATGTGTGGAAGAATGGCCTGGTCGTCCGTGGGGTATTGTTTTGCTCCGAGGCATGCGAAGCAATGCCGCTGGATGCCGTAGGCTAGAGCGGGCAGTCCCACCATGGAGGAAGAAGATGAGAGATTGAAGAAGAATGCCGGTCGTTGGATGTAAATCCAACGCCTTGCTTAGGCTTCGACCTATTGGCCCACATGTCAGCGAGTCCATTTGGTGGGTTGGATGAAACAATAATGTAACATCTATGCAGCCCATTTATGTGTTGTGTTAGAATTTATAGCCCATTTGCCAAAAAAAATCAAAATACACAGATTTGTTGGGCTGGGTTATCATGTTGGGATGGACGGAGAAATGTTATCAAAACATAAATGCATGATTGCATGTCTATTACTGCATTGGTCATTAAGATCTTAGCAAGCTTATGTTCACCAGGAATTAACTTGCAAGCTTATTATTAAACAAATATTAATTTTTGTAAGAACTTATCATTTACAAAATAAAATATTATGTTAACTTGATGAGTTAATAAGACGTGGGGTATTATTATATTTTAAGCTAGACGATGGACAATTGAGTTGGTTCTAGGGAAAACTAGAGGGAGAAAATCAGATTACCTCAAAAAAGAAAGTGGGAGAAAAATCAGATATATGATTAATAAAAAAGAAAATAAAGGAAGTGGTAAGGTCTATAAAAATGTTGGACGAAGGACAGGTCAAACGAGAACCTTAGGTTGTTTCAAATATATATGTATGTAACAAAATAAAATATAAATATAAATATGTATACTATTATAGAAGGGAAAACATAGGTTCAGTTTGACATTCTTATAGAAAAATAAGTTGGGCTGCTGATGTTATAAAACAAGATAGGCTCGGAGGCCTAGAGGCCACTTGATACCTCCTGGACCTAAAAAATGTTGAAACATGTTGGATCAACTGTGTCTGTACGATGTGTTGCGCATGTTAAACTACAAAACCTAGGCCATGGACTTGGTGGGCCTGAACTGTCAACCTCTCCACATACTGTCATCTCCCGATTCCTCTCGTTTATTGACCATGTCAAGAACGACAAATGACGGCACCGCGGCGGGAGCACCAAGGTGGAGGAGATGTTGAGACCCCGGACCGAAACTAACTGGAGCCGGGGAAGATGCATGTAGAGGGGAATACGACCGTTGACTTGTTCGGGTGCAGGGTGGGCCCGTTGAGCTGGCGTCACCGGAGAATAAAACGAGATGTGGGGGAGGCGAGGGATGGCCTGGCCGTCATAGGCTAGGATAGGTCGCCGAGGTGCCGCCATAGGCTAAGATGGTCGCTGAGGCACCGCCATAGCGGAAAGGAAAAACTGCATTGAAAAAAATGATACACCTGCTAGATCCCCATAATCATGTTGCGGGCCGTGAATGTCCTAAAAAAATGAAACCTGCACGAGGGTGGCGGCGTGGGTCGAGGATTCAGCGACGGCTGAGGGGGCGCTGAAGGGATGACTCGGGCCAGGACGAACCGCCAAGGAGGCCGCAGCCAGGGTGGGCGCCACCAGAGGTCCCAACATGAAGAAGTCGGTGCAGTCGGAAGCGGGACAACGACCACCGCGGGGCCCTCTCTGAGCCATGGGACCAGCGGAGCAGGTGGGGATTCTTAATGCATCTGCGGGGGCGTGGGAGGTGTGGCACTCAGGCCACCAGCCGACTCCAAGGTCGTGGATAGCCCAGCGACGGGAGCCGGCAGGAGCAGGGGGACAGCATGGGCGACCACCACATCAGGAGAGGAACGCCCAGCGAGGGCATTGTGCTTCCTCGACGCATACTCCGGTTACCACCAAATTAAGATGGCGGAGTCTGATCAAGCCGCAACGGCATTTATCACTCCATACGGCCCCTTCTGTTTTAACACAATGCCCTTTCGGCTCAAAAACGTCGGCGCAATGTATCAACGCATGATTCAGACATGTCTGGAAAAGCAAATCAGCAAAACAGTGGAGGCATACATAGACGATGTGGTCGTTAAAACCAGACACGTCGACTCCTTAATAGATGACTTGAGGCTCATGTTCGACAATCTCTGAACATACGACATTAAGCTCAATCCGGAAAAATGCATTTTCGGCGTACCCGCCGAAAAGCTCCTCGGCTTCATCGTCTCCAGTAGAGGAATTGAAGCAAATCCGACTAAAATCCGAGCTCTGTCGTAGTTGGCTACCCCAATGGACCTCAAGCAAATCCAGAAGTTAACTGGATGTGTGGCGGCCTTAAGCCGCTTTACTCCCCCTTTATCACCTTCTTCGGTGCACCGAACACTTCGAGTGGACGGACGCAGCTACGGCCGGATTGGAAGAAATAAAAGCCATCCTCGCCACCAACCCAATCTTGGCCGCGCCAAATGTCGGTGAACCAATGATGTTATATATAGCGACAACTCACCAAGTTGTAAGTGCAGTGCTCGTCATCGAACAAGAGATGGGCGGACATAAATTCCCACTTCAAAAGCCGGTATATTATGTATCCACTGTCCTTACTCCATGCAAATCACGGTACCCAAGATAGCATATGCGGTATTCATGGCATCCCGGAAATTACGACACTACTTTCAAGAGTGTTCAATTACGATGGCCTCAGAAGTACCACTCAACGACATAATAAACAACCGCGATGCCACAGGCCGGATCGCCAAATGGGCTATCGAGCTCCTCCCGTTCGACATAACATATAGACCACGGCGAGCCATTAAGTCGCAAGTACTGTTCGATTTCATCACCGAGTGGATAGAAGCCGAACACCCTAAAGAGTATGGCGCGTGCTCCAATTGGATCATGCACTTTGACGGCTCTATATCCTGGCTGGTCTAGGGGCTGGCATCGTCCTGACGTCCCCCACCGGAGATACAGTCCAATACGTACTCCAAATACTATACACAGACTCCAACAATGCAGCCAAATACGAGGCCCTATTACATGGTCTTCGAATGGCAGTTTCCATGGGCATTCCGTCGGGACCCCGATTCCGAATCACATCGATCTAGCAGATAACACCTCATATCACTTTGCGGCCTCACGCACGGTATCCCCACGGGTGTCGCCTTACCCTGGCCTGGGACCGTTTGCACCTTTTGGCTCGCGTATATGATTGTGTCGCTAGCATCCATATGACAGAGAACCCGGGCCGACATGGCTAGTCGTGAACCCAAAGCGGCACTAACCTATGGGAACAAGCATACATGATTCACATCGAGCGTGTCGGTCAGCAGCGTGTGAATCCGGGCTGTAGCACTGGGCTAACAGGACTCCAGGGAACCCGGGCTGTAGCAGGCTAGGCAGGACTCCGGATGTCACCGCGTGACGTTTCCCCAAAGGGACAGACATGGGAACGAAGTGAAACACATGCCGGCCAGTCAAGTGTCCTGAGCAGTAGTGCTGGGCTAGCAGGACCCCGGTGAACCGGGCTATAGCGGACTACTATGGCTCAAGGAAGCACTAGACTACATTTCCCCATAAGAGAGACTGCCAAGGATAAACAACTAGATTGTCGGATCCCACACATAGCAATACACGTCACATGTACGCATAACATGCAAGTATGTGATGTACAACATGGCATCACAACATAACGTAAACTCATATAGATAAAGGCTTAGAAGAGCCACATAGCATTAATACAAACAGGGGTCACATGACCCATCATTCAGAGCATACAAGCAACGGAAGCATTACATGTCTGAGTACAGACAACTACAAAAGAAAAAGGCTAAGAAACCTGACTATCTACAAGTCCCTCCAAGGTACAAGATCGTAGCTGAGGTAACAAGCTACTCGTCGAAGTCCAAGCGGTACTACTAGTGAGACAGATGTCTCACCTGCAAAACATAAATAAAGCAAACGTGAGTACAAAGGTACTCAACAAGACTTACATCAGATCCTATCATACATGCATTTGTATCAAGAAGGTAATGTGGGGTTTAGTTGCAGCAAGCCAGCTTTGACTCAGTGGCTATCCTGTTCTACGACAACGAGAAACTTCTTTCAGATGAGGCAGCGCACACGAGTCCACTAATCACCACATCAATACACTACTATGGATCCATCCTCGTCTCCTTACGAGAAGGCCATCCATAACACTCACACTTGTCTTGAGCATTTTAGAGTATCCACTTAAAGTTGTCTATGTACCACGTAAGCATCCAAGAAGTCCATAACCGAGGACACGACTATTCGAATAGATCATGATAACCCTGCAGAGGTGTACTTCTTCACACACGCTCTCACCACTTATCACCATATACACTTCATGTATCTCGGCAACCTTCAAGCGGAAGCCTGGCGAGGGTGTCGGCCACGACCTAACTAACCACACAAGACTCTAGTCCAGGTTTATCACCTATTCGGGTTCCATCCGCAAGGAGATCCGGCCGGGGTTTCGCTCACGGCCCCAAACGATGTGTACAGGGTTCCCGAGCCCACCATCTGGGTGCCACTCGGTACACCGGGCCACGTGTGCCTAGTCTGTCCCAAGTCCACCCTGCCGGGTGCCACTCGGTAGAAAAATAGCACTACCTACAAACACCAGAAACTATTTGCAACTCTTGGATAGAGTTCAAGGCGGTTAATAAGTCGAGAGAGCTTGGAGCGCCCGGAGCCCAATGTGTGGTAGTAGCTAGTCATTGGACAACTTACACAGAACTTAGTTCTTAAGGACGGTCCTCAGATCGTTGTTGTCCTAATACAATAAATGAGAGCAGGAGCGAGAGAGTAGGATTGTATTGGAATGAACAAGGGGGTTGCTTGCCTGGTAGATCAACAGGGGGGCACTGCTCCTCAGACAGGTACTCTCGAACACTCTCCGGAGCAGGACCTATCGAGAAGGAACGGTGTCGGAAATCAAACACAAGCATATGCAACAATATGATGCATGATCATGGCATGAATATGTGATGTTGTTTGAGTTAATGCATCTAGCATTTATTTGGTTGAAGTCCATTTGAGCCAAGGGTTCAAATACAACTCCAAATTAAGCTCTTAAATATGCCATAAGTGTGTTTTCATATATAAAGCATGTATAGGTTGGTTTGTCATGCATGAAAATGGTACAGATGGATAGATTGAATTTTTTTTGATCATTTTTCATATATAAATTATTTCAATCTGAGCTACGGTTGAATTTCAATGAATTTTTGAAGTTTATATCATTTTCTGGAATTTCCTGATTTATTTTAAAACCAGAAAATGATATATTGCGTCAGCTTGAGGTCAGCACTGCGTCAGCAGTCAACCCGGGTCAAACCTGACGCGTGGGGGCCACACGTCAGTGTCATAGTTAGTTTAACCGAGGGGTTATTTCTAATCTAATTTAGATTAGTGGTGCTGGGGCCCACTGTTAGTGTCTCTAGGTGGTAGTTAGTGCCTAACTACGATGCCACATCAGCCCGCCGGAGTTTTGGCCGGCGGAGATCAATAGCGCGGCGGTGACTCGCCGGACTTGCGCTACGAGCGGCGTCTGGACGCGCGAAGACCACCGGGGCGTAGCCCGTCGTCGTCCGCATCTAGGGGAGCTGGTGGGAGGCTGCGGGGGCGCCGGAGCTCGCCGGGGTGGGGCTTGAGGCGGCGGCCGGAGTTCGGCTCCGGGCGAAAACGGGCTACGGGGCACGGGGAGGCCACCCAAGGGGCTCCGCGGCACCCTGGGGTCATCAGGACCTCGATGCAGTGCAAGAGCGCGGCTGTCTCGAGCTCAAGCCACGACGGCGGCAAGGACGCTGACGGTGAGCTTGGGAGCTTGCGGGACGGCGGGTACGGGACGCTCGCGAGAGAAAAGGCAGAGGGAAGAGGGTCAGTGGCTCACGGCGAGTTGGCCGGTGCAGACGGCGGGGCCGGGGGAGCGTCGGAGCGAGTGGGGCGGCGACGTGGATCTTCGGTGGCCGATGGCGAAGGCGACAACGATGGTGATGAAGCGGAGACCTCTGGCTTGTTTCCTTCGGCATGGAGACGTGGTGCTCGACAGCGGAGATGCCGTACACGGCGGCGCGGCGAAAGGAGGACGGTGGCCACGCGGGTGAAACACGGCGACGGCGGAGCGCTCTCTGGTGAGGTCGGGAAGGGGGCTAGAGGGCGAGGGGGAGAGCAGAGAGTGAGGGAGAAGGACCAGGGGGCTTGGGGCGTCTCCAGGCGCTCGGTCGAGGATGGGGGAAGGAAGCAGGAGGTGGAAGCAGGAGGTGGCGTCTGGTGCGCGCGCGGGCGACACGCCTCTGCCAGTAGGCGCGAGGAAGAAGACAGAGGAGGAGGCGAGCTGGGCCAGCTGGGCCGCACAGCTGGGCCGGTTGGCTGCAGTGCCAGGCCAGCAAGTGGCCCAGGTAAGTCCAGGTAGTTCCTCTTTTTTTTCTATTTTGTTTTTGTTTTCTATTTTCTGACATTTGTTTTGATTTAATAAAAATACCAAATCATTTTACTTCCTTGTGCCAATTTTTGCAGGAGCTAGTGGTATTATACCAGAGCTCCTCATCAACTAGCACAATTTTTGGACAATATTGTATATATATAACAATATATATCCAAAGCAAATAATTACTGCATTAATTCAAAATGCCCAAAATAAATACTTATGAGCTCCTAAAAATATTGGTTTGATTTTTATCTCTGTCCAATATTTTCAGAGAGCAACATGAACATTTTCTTGGACCTTTTTGGAGCAATTTTTATCTGGGTCATTTTCAGAAATGATTCTGAGGGTTTCACAAATCCCCATTTCAAATTTAAATGGAATTTAAACATGATGCACAAATGACTAGCTGGTCTAGGTCATACCAGAACTAGGGATGTGACACATTCAATGCTTGGAGGTGCGTGGGGACTCGAACCTCGCATTATCTCAAATAAATGGAGACTTTGATGCCAAGGATCCGAAAATGGCGGCATATCGCAACGCCGTCCTCAAAATGTCAGCTCGGTTCGAGGGGCTTGAATTCCACCATGTGGCTCGGGAAAACAATCAGGCGGCGGATATCCTCGCCCGTATCGGTGCTAAGCGCGATCCTGTCCCACCTAACATCTTCTTGGAAAGGCTGTTTAAGCCATCCGTGGTATGGGAAGGGGACACGGGTAACAATAGTCCAGACCCGGCTACAACACCAGATACCGAACACTCTGACACAATCGGAGGCTCTGCCATCGAAATAACACCTTCAGCCCATGTGATAATGGCCGTCATCGCCCCATGGACAGAACCATTCCTGGCCTACCTAACCAGGCAGGAACTACCCGAGGACCAAAATGAGGCATGCTGCATAGTGCGGCGATCTAAAGCCTACAAGGTCCATGAGGGAGAGCTTTATAAGAACAGCACTACCGGAGTCCTTCAAAGGTGCATCTCCGAAGAGGAAGGGCGGAAGCTTTTGGCAGAAATCCATGCTGGACTCGGCGGCCACCACGCCGCAGCCCGGTCCCTTGTAAGCAAGGCCTTCCGTACATGTTTCTATTGGCCGACGGCCCGAGCAGATGCACAGGATCTGGTCCAACGTTGCGTCGGTTGCCACCTTTTTGCAAACCAAAGCCATATGCTGCCTACCACTCTCCAAACAATCCCCATTACTTGGCCCTTTGCGGTCTGGGGGCTTGATATGGTTGGACCCCTTAAAGGGGGAACCCATAAGAAAAAATACTTACTGGTCATGGTGGATAAATTCACCAAATGGATAGAAGCCAAACCCGTTAAAACGGCTGAATCCGGACCCGTGATAGACTTCATATCTGGGGTTGTACACCGTTATGGCATCCCCCACAGCATCATCACTGACAACGGCACGAACTTTACAGCCGACGAGGTAAAACTTTGGTGCAGCAACATGGGCATCAAGCTCGATTATGCTTTTGTCTATCACCCGCAAACTAACGGTCAAGTCGAGCGAGCAAATGGTCTTATCATGAGCAGCATCAAACCCAGATTAGTGCGGTCCTTAAAGGAATCAAACACACACTGGGTAGAGGAGCTCGACTCAGTACTATGGGGGCTGCGGACCATGCGAAATCGCACTACCGGATACACACCATTTTTATGGTGTACGGCGTAGAGGCGGTTCTGCCTTGCAACATAATTCATGACTCACCTCGAGTGCGCATGCACGAAGAAAAAGAGGCCGAGCTCGATCGGCAGGATAGTTTGGACGCCCTGGAGGAGGAGCGCGATGTGGCAAAAGCCCGTTCCGCATTCCATCAGCAACAGGCTCGAAAGTATCAAAGCAGAGAAGTACGGGCCAAAACCTATAATGTTGGCGAACTAGTTATACGCCTGCCGGAGAAGAAAAAGAACAAGCTCAAGCCCAAATGGGAAGGACCCTTCATTATTGACCATGTTCTGACCGGTGGAGCGTACCGTCTGCGGGATGCATCAGACAATCGACTCGAGCCAAACCCATGGAACACAGCCAGACTCCGAAGATTCTATGCCTAGTGCCAGACTCTATGTTCGTCTCCTTACCCCCGTCAATTTTTTGCATATTCGTTATCTGTCTTTTCTCTCTTTCTCTCTTCTTTTTTTCTTCTCCTCAAGGCCTTAAAAGGCTAACTTGTGTCTTGACTACACAATCTTGACGCGCTAACCGCGCTCATTATACCTGGGGGCTTCTTATACAGAAGCTTAATATACCTATTTTTCTGGGCTTTATGCCCCACACATGTGTTATTCTTCCACATGTACCTTTTTTCGCCATTATATGCATAGGATATGACTTAAGTATTGGCCAAGCTGGGTTGCCTGGCTCTTGTATTTATGCCCTACGTTCCCGTTAATTCGGCTAGGGCATAAGGGGAGCACCTCTGCGATTGTTACTGCCGGGTCAGCCGGATGTGTACCTCAGACTTGGTGAAGCCGAAAGCTAGCGTTCTTAAGGGAATATTTGGTCGGTGAACAAAAGATAACTTTTATTTATTTTGATACATGCCCCCAGATGTTTATAGCCTGCGTCTCTTTTCGCAGTTCGGACATGCACATTAGGGAATGCGTACCTAGGGAAAGGAATCCTTAACGGAACTATTCTACCTGGAAGATGTTTCTTACTATCCATGTAATATAACATAGCTAGTTGGGTACTTGTCTATTCAAGAACTTATGACCCCTACGCCTGGTTTCCATGCATACCCCGGCTTTTACATAACCGAGCGGGTATTCGGATACACTCCGGACTATCGGGTCCAGAGGTCGAAGCAAAAAGGTCCGCCATGACAAATGATTTACAATCCGGCTAGGGACATTATACATGTCACTTAAAGTACATAGTCACTAAGACTTACTAAATTCTTCTTCTATACCATCCAACAGGCTGTCTAGCCTACAATCCTGTTGGGAATAGTTTGCGGCTAATTCTACTTGGTCATACACCAAACTGACGGGGATCTCTTTCCCATCGGGCCCCACAGGTCCGACCTCAGCCATGTGGTTTGGGTCAGCTTTGGTATATCGCGTCTTCACCATGGCCCAGGCTTTCCTTGCACCTTGTCGGCAGGCTGATATCTTACATAATCGAAAGCGCCGCCGCGCTCCCTTGAGCTTCTCTATAAGCTCCCCCATGCCTCCTGGTGGGGAGGTGGATGGCCACAAGGCTTGGGCAATACCCTGCATCACCTGCCGAACTTGTTCGTGCAGTTGTGAGAGCTCTGGTAGAAGATCACCCACAGACCCGGGCATCTCATCCGCGGGACGACCCGTCAGCATACCTGCAGATATAACTCTGTTAGCCGGCTTCTTCGCCGAACTCTTTCAAAAGTTTGTTCAAGCACTTACTAAAATGCCGCGTTGAAGCCGCTTATTCTCCTTCACGGAGTCCGCAAGCTGGGCTCGAACATCTTTCAGTTCGATGCCCAGCTGGATATTGGCGTCCTGGAGATTATTTTTCTCCTGCCTGGCCCGCGTAAGCACGCGCTCGCCAGCATTTAGCTCTCGATTAGCACGTTGCACATTCTCTGGCACGGCCTCCGGATTCACTCCGGAGTCATCTGCAACATCTATTGTTAGATTTGCATGCATGCCGCATACTATCTAGTACCTATCATTCTTTGCAATGGAAACAAGTGTTAACAGAGGGGGCCTTCTCGGACTCCTTCAATGCGGCAACCGCGGCCCGTAGCTGGGCTTTGCACTCTTCCAGCTCTTGAGACAATTGGGTATTCTTCTTTGTAAGAACATGCACAAATAATGATCCTTAAATCAGTTGTGTCAACTGTTTCAAGTCTCAGGGGCTACTGACATATATAATCGTCAGATTTTCTTACCTGTATATCCTTTACATACTGGTCTGTGGCTCTGGCAAGACCGTTTTGAGCAGAACGGATGTACGCGTCTCCTGAGTTGAAGGCATCGAACGCCTCTTGGGAGAAACAAGCGTCACAAAGTACGGCCCGGCGACGCCTATGATTCATGGCGCTCTCCACTTCGGAATTTGTAGCGGATAGTCTATCCGCATCCCCTGTAGGAGGAGCATCCGGCGTTCGCCCCGTGTTAGCTTCCGCCTCTATGTCCGGCCCTGGAGCCCGACTGGTGGAGGCGTGATCGGCAACCTCTCCGGATATAGTCCGGCAAGCGTTTTTCCTACTAGGAAACATGGATGTCTTTATATTTTAAGAAAGACGACAACCATGGAGCGAGGTTCTGTATCATACCTCTGCACCGACGTCTTAGCCCTGACTGCCTTCCTTTTTAGCCTACCTGGCTTCGGTGTCCATTGTTGGCGAGTCACTGCGGGTTCGGCATGGCGTCCCGAGGGCCTTCCCTGTAAAACATCATATGTGTACGGTAGGTGAAGTGCATAAAAGGGGATCCTTCTCGGAAGTTGGGACTCCGGTTTTTCTTACATGCGATGCAGGGAGTAGCCCAGGATGGTCGGCTATGATGGCCACCATGGCATCATCGCGGCTCAATTGATAGAATGTCCTGTCAATCAGCTCCACAAATATGTCCGGATCCTTTTCGAGTCTAGGATCGAGGGCCCGGTCAGGGTCCTCCGGTTGTGGAGGTGGGCTGTTGACCTCCCTTACGGCTTTTCGTAGTTCCTGCCATGAAACGGCAAGGTGAGTATTTATGACGAAGAATGCGGGAAGGTTGGGAGTAAAAGGTGACAGCTCACCCAGCTTGGAGGGTTGTACATGGAGAATCCATCCCGTGGCTTAATACGGATGAACTCCTCTTCCTCTCCCTTGAACAAATCGGACAGACTTTTGCTAGAGCAGCAACTGAGTCCGGTCCCCTACACCCGCAGCAGGTGGCATCATCTTCCCTGTTAAAGCACCACATGGGGTGCCCTCGATATTGAAGTGGCTACACCCCCCGCATTATACATATTGACATGACCTCGATTATTGTCAGTCCTGATTGAGCCAGCACTTTTATCCGGCCCATCAGGTAAAGGACTTCTCCATTATCTTCCTCCTGAGGGCTCCGTGGGAGCCAGCTTCGGCGTTTCTTCAAAGGGGCATTGTCAAACTCGGGAAGACCCCTTTTGTGTGCGGGGCACAAGGCAGAATAGCCTCTTCCACAGCTCGAAATGAGCTTCGCAGCCTAGAAACAGCTCACAAAGGGCAACATAACCAGCGATTTGTAATATGGAAGCGGGGGTGAAATTATGCAACTGGAGGCCATAAAACTCCAGGAGCCCGTGGAGGAACGGATGGATCGGAAATCCAAGTCCCCTTAGTAAATAAGGGACAAGACATACCTGCTCCCCCTTGGAGGGATTGGGGAAGCTCTCCGCTTGCTCCCCGCCATTATAGGTGGCGAGCCCGGCTCGCATGGGGACCATATACGCTAGAGGGAGAAATCCATGGGTCTGTAACTCTACTAATTGGCCGTGCAGGACAGAACACTTCTCCCAGTCATCGGGCTTGGGGCTACGGGAGCGGGAGGAGGAGCTGTGATGGCCGGCCATGTTGGAATGGATTTTTCCGAGCACGCTCCAATGGATACTCGCCGTGGGAGGATGGTGTGGTCTGGATCAAAGAATCCCCGTCTCTTTAATAGACAGTTTACTTACATGGCTAGGGTGGAAAATGTAAAAATGCCCTGGCTCCTCGCATTCGCTCGACACATGGAAGATAGCCCTTATTGGGCGCGGAAGCCAAGAAGTGCAACATTTATGGGGAGCCGGACACTACTCGGCAGATATTCAGAATTTGGAGAAGAACCCACCTTGCAATGCCAAAGACAATCTGCACGCCGGACTCATCATCATTGAAGCCTGGTTCGGGGGCCACTGAGGGAGTCCTGGATTAGGGGGTCTCCGGACAGCCAGACTATATCCTTTGGCCGGACTGTTGGACTATGAAGATACAAGATTGAAGACTTCGTCCCATGTCCGGATGGGACTCTCCTTGGCGTGGAAGGCAAGCTTGGCAATACGGATACGTAGATCTCCTCCCTTGTAACCGACTCTGTGTAACCCTAGCCCCCTCTAGTGTCTATATAAACCGGAGGGTTTAGTCCGTAGGACAACAACAATCATACCATAGGCTAGCTTCTAGGGTTTAGCCTCTACGATCTCGTGGTAGATCAACTCTTGTAATACTCATATCATCAAGATCAATCGAGCAGGAAGTAGGGTATTACCTCCATCAAGAGGGCCCGAACCTGGGTAAACATCGTGTCCCCCGCCTCCTATCCTTAGACGCACAGTTCGGGACCCCCTACCCGAGATCCGCCGGTTTTGACACCGACACAGGGCCCTGGCCGCGCGCGTGTTCCCCTTCTTCTTCTTTGCACCCGGTCGCCCCCGGTTGCTGTTGTCCCCATTGCCCCATTGGTACGGAGGAATTTGGGTTGGTTCCTTGGTGGCTGGTATCGCCGTTCTGGGGACGCCAGGGGGGTGCTGGTGTCGGTTGGTAGGAGCCGGAGAGTGCCTAGTCAGGGAGGATTTGTGCTCGTGCCATCGTTGAGGCAACAAAGAACGACACGTCGAGTGGCGATCGGAAGGGGAACAGGGTCGGTCATGCCAATCCCCCCGAGCAGGGGACCGTTTGCCGGAGTGAACCGGTGAGCGGCGGTCGGCGCGCATCAGAGACCGGCGAGACTGCTACCTCTTGAGCTTGCGTAGGTTTATCCCTTGAAGAGGAAAGGGTGATGCAGCAAAGTAGCATAAGTATTTCCCTTAGTTTTGAGAACCAAGGTGTCAATCTAGTAGGAGACTACGCAACAAGCCACCGAATACCTGCACAAACAAACACCAACGCGACAAAGGGGTTGTCAATCCCTTCACGGTTATTCGCAAAGTGACATATGATAGAGATGGATAAATGGTGAAGTAATATTTTTGATATTTTTGGTTTATGGAACGGAAAGTAAAAGATTGCAAAGTAAGGGAACGGCAACAAAAATTGGCAAGTTGACGGGAAACTAATATGATGTAAAATAGACCCAAGGGCCATAGGTTTCACTAGAGGCTTCTCTCAAGATAGAATTTATTACGGTGGGTGAACAAATTACTACCGAGCAATTGATAGAAAAGTGTAGAGTTGTGACGATATCTAAGGCAATGATCATGAATATAGGCATCACGTCTATATCAAGTAGACCGAAACGATTCTGCATCTACTACTATTACTCCACACATCGATTGACTCCTGCCTGCATTTAGAGTATTAAGTTCATAAGAACAGAGTAACGCATTAAGCAAGATGACATGATGTAGCGGGATTAACTCAAGTAATATGATGAAAACCCCATCTTGTTATCCTCGATGGCAAAAATACAATACGTGCCTTGTTGCCCCTACTGTCACTGGGAAAGGACACCGCAAGATTGAACCCAAAGCTAAGAACTTCTCCCATTGCAAGAAAAACCAATCTAGTTGGCCAAACCAAATCGATAATTCGAAGAGACTTGCAAAGATATCAAATCATGCATATAAGAATTCAGAGGAGATTCAAATAATATTCATAGATAAGCTGATCATAAATCCAAAATTCATTGGATCTCGGCAAACACACTGGAAAAGAGTATTACATCGAGGAGAACTTTGTATTGAGAATCAAAAAGAGAGAATAAGACATCTAGCTACTAGCTATGGACCCGCAGGTTTGAAGTAAACTACTCACGCTTCATCGGAGAGGCAATGGTGTTGATGTAGAAGCCCTCCGTGATCGATTCCCCCTCCGGCAGGATGCCGGAAGAGGCACCAAGATGGGATCTCACGGGTACAGAAGGTTGCGGCAGTGGAAAAGTGGTTTTGTAGCTCCCTTGGATGTTTTGGGGGTATAAGAGTATATATAGGAGGAAGAATTAGGTCAGGAGAGCTACGAGGGGCCCACAAGGTCGGGGGACACGCCCTCCACCCTTGTGGCTTCCTCGAGGCTCCTCTGACTTGCATTCCAAGTCTCCTGGGTGTCTTCTAGTCCAAGAAAAATCATCGCAAAAGTTTTATTCCGTTTGGTATTCCTTTTCTGCGAAACTCTAAAACGAGGAAAAAAACAGAAACTGGCACTGGGCTCTAAGTTAATAGGTTAGTCCCAAAAATCATATAAAATAGCATATTAATGCATATAAAACATCCAAAACAGATAATATAATAGCATGGAACAATCAAAATTATAGATACGTTGGAGATGCATCAAGCATCCCCAAGCTTAATTCCTGCTCGTCCTCGAGTAGGTAAATGATAAAAACAGAATTTTTGATGTGGTATGTTACCTAACATATTTATCCATGTAATTCTCTTTATTGTGGCATGAATGTTCAGATCCGTAAGATTCAAAACAAAAGTTTAATATTGACATAAAAACAATAATACTTCAAGCATACTAATAAAATAATTATGTCTTCTCAAAATAACATGGCCAAAGAAAGCTTATCCCTACAAAATCATATAGTCTGGCTATGCTCCATCTTCATGACACAAAATATTTAAATCATGCACAACCCTGATGACAAGCCAAGCAATTGTTTCATAGTTTTGATGTTCTCAAACTTTTTCAACTTTCACGCAATACATGAGCGTGAGCCATGGACATAGTGAAGGAAATATGCCCTAGAGGCAATAATAAAGTTATTATTTATTTCCTCATATCATGATAAATGTTTATTATTCATGCTAGAATTGTATTAACCGGAAACATAATACATGTGTGAATACATAGACAAACATAGTGTCACTAGTATGCCTCTACTTGACTAGCTCGTTGATCGGTTGAGTTTCCTAGCCATAGACATGAGTTATCATTTGATCAATGGGATCACATCATTAGGAGAATGATGTGATTGACTTCACCCATCCGTTAGCTTAGCACGATGATCGTTTAGTTTGTTGCTATTGCTTTCTTCATGACTTATACATGTTCCTATGACTATGAGATTATGCAACTCCCAAATACCGGAGGAACGTTTTGTGTGCTACCAAACATCACAACGTAACTAGGTGATTATAAAGGTGCTCTACAGGTGTCTCCGACGGTACTTGTTGAGTTGGCATAGATCAGGATTAGGATTTGTCACTCCGATTGTCAGAGAGGTATCTCTGGGCCCTCTCGGTAATGCACATCACTATAAGCCTTGCAAGCAATGTGACTAATGAGTTAGTTACGGGATGATGCATTACAGAACGAGTAAAGAGACTTGCCGGTAACGAGATTGAGCTAGGTATTGAGATACCGACGATCGAATCTCGGGCAAGTAACATACCGACGACAAAGGGAACAACGTAGATTGTTATGCGGTTTGACTGATAAAGATCTTCGTAGAATATGTAGGAACCAATATGAGCATCTAGGTTCCGCTATTGGTTATTGATCGGAGACGTGTCTCGGTCATGTCTACATAGTTCTCGAACCCGTAGGGTCCGCACGCTTAAAGTTCTATGACGATCGGTATTATGAATTTTTGTGTTTTGATGTACCGAAGGTAGTTCGGAGTCCCGGATATGATCACGGACATGACGAGGAGTCTCAAAATGGTCGAGACATAAAGATCGATATATTGGATGACTATCTTCGGACACCGGAAGTGTTTCGGAAGGTTTCGGACATATACCGGAGTACCGGGGGATTACCGGAACCCCCCGGGCGATGTAATGGGCCTATTGGGCCTTAGTGGAGAAGAGGAGGGGCGGCCAGGGCAGTCCACGCGCCGCCTCCCCCTCTAGATCGAATTGGGCAAGGAGGGGGGCGGCGCCCCCCTTTCCTTCCTCCTCTCTCCTTCCCTTTCCCCTTCTCCTACTCCTACTAGGAAAGGAGGAGTCCTACTCCCGGTGGGAGTAGGACTCCCCCCTTGGCGCGCCCTCCTCCTGGCCGGCCGCCTCCCCCCTAGCTCTTTTATATACGAGGGCAGGGGACCCCAAAGACACACAAGTTGATCCTTGATCTCTCCCAGCCGTTTGTGGTACCCCCTCCACCATAACCCACCTTGGTCATACTGTAGCGGTGCTTAGGCGAAGCCCTGCGATGGTAGCTTCATCAACATCGTCACCATGTCGTCGTGCTGACAAAATTCTCCCTCGAGCTCTACTGGATTGCTGTCAGGACCTTGATTCCAAGTCACATCGATCTAGCCGGTAACACTTCATGTCACATTGCGGCCTCACGCATGGTATCCCCACGGGTGTCGCCTTACCATGGCCCGGGACCATTTGCGCCTTTTGGCTCACGTATATGATAGTGTCGATAGCATCCATATGACAGAGAACCCAGGCCGACATGGCTAGTCGTGAACCCAAAGCGGCACAGACCTATGGAGACAGGCATACGTGAATCACATCGAGCATGTCGGTCATCAGCGTGTGAATCCGGGCTGTAGCACTGGGCTAACAGGACTCCGGGGAACCCGGGCTGTAGCAGGCTAGGCAGGACTCCGGATGTCACCGCATGACATTTCCCCGAAGGGACAGACATAGGAACGAAGTGAAACACATGCCGGCCAGTCAAGTGTCCAGAGCGGTAGTGCTGGGCTAGCAGGACTCCGGTGAACCGGGCTGTAGCGGACTACTATCGCTCAGGAAGCACTATACTACATTTCCCCATATGAGAGGCTGCCAAGGATAATCAACTAGATTGTCGGATCCCACACATACCAAGCATTTCAATCATACACACAATATGCTCGATATGTGCAAATACAACATGGCATCACAACAAAACTCTACAACTCAAGTACTTTATTTAAAGGCTCCAAAGAGCCATACATAACATATTCATACAGGTAGGGGTCACATGACCCGACACTCAAGTCATACAAGCATACAAGCACATGCGGAAGCAAATAGTCTGAGTATAGACACTAGAAAGAAAGAAGGCTTCTCGAAGCCTGTCTATCTACATAGGGCCCTCCATGGCCAGGATCGCCACCTGGGTGGCAAGTCACTCATCGACGTCGAGATCTACATAAAACCCATCGGAGGGGGTGGTGTTGTCGTCTAAAAACAGTAATTAAACAAACATGAGTACAAAGGTACTCAGCGAGTCTTACATCAGAACCTACTATACATGCTCATTCTCAAGAAGGTGGTGGAGTTATTGCAGCAAGCCAGCTTTGACTCTTGGCTAAGCTATCCTACGAGACTCCACTAGTAAAATAGTTTTCGCACACGAGTCCACTAATCACCAACACAATACTCCACCGGGGATCCTCCCTCGTCATCCTACGAGAGAGCCATCCTCGGTACTCACACTTATCTTGAGACTTTTAGTAGTATCCATTAACTTGTCTATGAACTGTATAGGCAACCAAGTAGTCCTTTACCGCGGACGCGACTATTCAAATTGATGATGTTAACCCTGCAGGGGTGTACTTCTTCATACACGCTTTCACCACTTACCGCCGTTTACACGACATGTACTCGGCAACCTTCAAGCGGAGGCCCAACGAGGGTGTCGGCCACGGCCTACCTAAACACTCAAGTCTCTAGTCCAGGTTTATCGCCTATCCAGGTTCCATCCGCAGGGAGTCCGGCCGAGGTTTCCACATACGGCCCCGAACGATGTGAACAGGGTTCCCAAGACACCAAACGGGTGACTCGGTACACCATGCCACGGTGTATCTACCGCAACATAGCCCACCCCTAGGGTCAGCGCTATGCACGGCCGCCAACACATAACCTACAAACACTAGAAACTAATTGCAACTCTTGGACAGAGTACTAGGATGATTAAGAAGCCGAGAGGGTCAATTAAGGATCCCAATGCATGGTAGTAGCTAATTCTTAAAATCACACATACAGATCTCAGTTCTTAGGGGCGGCCTCAATGAAACAACCCACCATGTAACCTACATGGCCTCTCATCAATACCTTTAGCAAATCATGTTCAACACATCCCTCACATTACCGACATAATCATTTCACTCTAGCCCATCACCCAGATGAACCAGACCTGACACAACTCTAAGCATAGCAGGCGTAGCAAGGTAGGAAACACATACAAGGCTCAATCAACTCCTACACATGCTAGTGGGTTTCATCTAGTTACTGTGGCAATGACAGGTCATGCAGAGGATAAGGGTTCAACTACCGTAGCACACAATAGTTTGAAACGATGTTGTCTTAATGCAGTAAATGAGAGTAGAGGTGAGAACATGGGATTGTATCGATATGATCAATGGGGCTGCTTGCCTGATGGAGTGGTAGTAGGGTACTGCCCTTCAGACGGATATTCGGGGTTATCCTCGGAGGCAGAACCTATCACGAAAGACACACCGAACATAATCAATACATGACGATATGCAACAATATGATGCATGCTATGACATGACAATATGAATGTGTCTAGGCCTAATGCAAGCTAAAATAGAAAGGAATGAACTCATTTGAATCAAAGATTCAAATGTTAGTTCACTTAACATAGCCATATTAGTGCATTATCTTATTTTTCTTAAACAGCAAGGTTATCTTGTTTTGTCATGCATGAAACCATTACCAATGGATAGATTGAATTTTTCTGATCATTTTTCATATATAATTCTTTTCATTTGGAGTTACAGACTAATTTATATGATTTTTAGAAGTTTTGGCTATTTTCTGGAATTTCCTATATAAAAATAAATCCAGAAAATGAATAATTGTGTCAGCACTGCGTCACTGTGACGTCAGCGAGTCAAAGGCGCCAGGTCCAGTCAAACCTGACTGGTGGGCCCCGTCTGTCAGTGTCTCAGCTAACTAACAGAGTTAAGTTAGTACTAATTAACTATCAGTGGGGCCTGGGCCCACATGTCAGTGACCTTAACTAACTAAAATTAGTTAATACTAATCCTAAACTAATTAACAGGTCGGCCCCACCTTTCATAGGCTCAGGGGGGAAGTCAACTTGGGCCCACACGTCAGTCCACGGGTCAAAACGTGGTCAACTCGCTGGCGGCTTGACGCCGGCGACGACAGACGCGGTGGAGGGGCTCGGGTTTTGCCCACAGTCGACCAAATTGACTATGGTTTGGTCCTACGAGTAGTTGGGGGCAAGCCGCGGCGTTTGGTGGTGGAGGTGGAGCTCGGGGAGGCCGGAAACGACGCCGACGTCGAGCCAGGCGGCGGCCAGAGTTCGGGCGTGCACGGAAACGGCGTTAGGAGGCACGACAGGGGGCGCAGAGGGGTTCTACGGCCTCCTGGGGGTGCACTGAGCACGGTGACACGCTCAGCTGCGGCTATAGGTGACGGTGGCCACGGCGGCGGCATGGCCGGCGGAGCCAAGCTCCCGGCCGTGATGGCCAACGGGGTTAGGGGCAGCTAGGGTGACATGGCTAGGGGGAGAAGGAAGAGAATCTCACAGGGAGTGCAGGAGTGGCCTCGGCGTGCTCGGGGAAGCACCGGAGCGAGTGGAGCGGCGAGGGGGATCTCCGGCGACCGAGGTTGAAGAAGATGGTGTTAGCGGCGTTGCAGTGCATCTGAGGCGTCGTGGCTCGCCCGTGAGGAAGAGGAAGACGTCGGTGGTGTTCGGGGACACGTCGAAGAGACGAGAGGGGGTCGATGGCCGCGGTGAACGGCGACGGTGGCGACGAGTTCCTCTCGGGAGGGAATGGGGAGAGGGGCATGGGGAGAGTGGGGAAAGTGAGAGGGGAACGAGGGAGAGTGTGTGGCACTCGTACACGACGTCCTGGGCATCGGCAGAAGCAGGAGGTGGCCGGCGTGTGGCTGCGAGCGCCGGGCACGCGCCTCTCGTCCTCCTGGCGAGAGGAGGGGGATGACTGGCGGTAGCCAGTGGGCTGGGCCAGGCCAGGGCGACAGGTAAGTCCTCTGTTCCCTTGTTTTCTCTTTTATTTATTTCCTGCTCTGTGTATTGAAATAGAATAAATACTATTTCATTCCCAAAAACTCTGGAAATATTCAGAGGCACATTTGGGAATATTCTCAACTGCCTAAAAATGCTTCCAAGATTATTTGAGCACTTTAAAATATTTATAGCATTTAAAATACCCAAATTCAAATACTTATGGCTTGTTCAAAAATCCAGAATGGCTCCATAAATTGCAAGACCATTTTTTGCAGAGGTTTTAGTCAAGACCAAAAATGGTGGGCTTTTATGAAGGGCATTTTGGGTTCATTGAAATTCTAATTGTTGGAAATTAGCATTTTCAGGGGGGGTGTTGGGGTTGATTAGGCCCCATTTCAAGTTCAAAAGAAATTTAAACATGATGCACATGTTCATCCAATCCTAATGCATGACTAAAAGCAGGGATGTGACAACTCACCACACTCAAAAGAATCTCGTCCCAAGATTTAGGATCCTCCGGGAAGAAGGTGGGGTACTCGAGTCGAAGACGATCCTCCCTTTCCCAAGTGGCTTCTTTCTCGGAATGGTGTGACCATTAAACCTTGAGGAACTTGATATTATGGCGTCGAGTGGTACACTCGGCTTGATCAAGGATACGAACGGGATATTCCCGATATGAGAGGTTATCTTGTAGATCAAGCGTTTCGTGGTCCACTCCACGGATAGGATCCGCGAAGCAACGCCTGAGTTGAGAAACGTGGAAGACATGGTGAACTCTGGAAAGATGCGAAGGTAGTTCCAATTGGTAGGCAACTTCTCCTCGTTTAGCAAGAATGCGAAAGGGTCCAATGTAACGAGGAGCCAATTTGCCTTTGATACCAAAACGATGGGTTCCCTTTAATGGAGTAACTCGAAGGTAAGCCTTCTCGCCGACTTCATAAGTCATGAGCTTATGTTTACGATCATATTGGCTCTTTTGACGAGATTGGGCTGTTTTCAATTTCTCACGAATAACGCGAACCTGCTCTTCTGCTTCCTGAATCATATCCGGGCCAAAGAGTTGTCTTTCCCCGGTTTCTGACCAGTTAAGAGGCGTTCGACATTTTCGTCCATAGAGAACTTCGAAAGGAGCTTTGCCCAATCTAGCTTGATAACTATTGTTATAAGCAAACTCCGCGAATGGAAGGCATTTCTCCCAACCCATTATGAATGAGATGACAGAAGCTCGGAGCATATCTTCCAAAATTTGATTGACTCGCTCTACTTGACCACTTGATTGAGGATGGAAGGCGGTGCTAAAAGAGAGACGAGTTCCCAGAGCATTTTGGAAACTTTCCCAAAATCGAGAGGTGAAGAGACTCCCGCGGTCTGAGTTAATTTCCAATGGGACACCATGAAGCGACACTATTCGGGAGATGTATAATTCAGCTAGCTGGCTAGCGGTGATACTCTCACGAATAGGTAGGAAACGGGCTACTTTGGAAAGACGGTCGATCACGACGAAGATGGCATTATTCCCTCTCTTGGTCCTGGGAAACCCAGTAATGAAATCCATACTGATTTTATCCCATTTCCACTCAGGAATAGCCAAAGGTTGAAGGGTGCCAGCAGGCCGTTGGTGCTCTTCTTTAACACGACGACAGACGTCACAACTAGCAATGTATTGAGCAATTTCTCTCTTCATCCTAGTCCACCAAAACCTCTGGCGTAGGTCTTGATACATTTTGGTACTACTGGGATGAATGGTGAGAGGGGATTCATGAGCTTCCTTAAGAATCAACTGGCGTAAATGTTGTTTCTTGGGAACCACCAAGCGGTTCTCGAAGAAGACAACACCTCGCTCATCCATGGAAAAACATTTAGCAACTCCGCTAGCGATGTTCTCCTTAATCCGGGATATGCCCTTATCATACCGCTGGGCGGTTATGATCTGATCCATAAGGTTAGGCTTCACCACCAGGGTGGATAGGAAACCTTGAGGAACAATGTGAAGACTAAGCTTACAAAATTCCTCATGGAGAAGTGGTTGACTTTGTTGTAACATCAGGTTGTTACAATAACATTTACGACTTAGCGCATCAGCCATGACATTGGCTTTACCCGGGGTGTAAGTTATTCCTAAGTCGTAATCCGAGATCAACTCGACCCAACGTCGTTGTCTGAGATTCAAATCCGGTTGGGTGAAGATATATTTCAAACTTTGGTGATCGGTGAAGATCTCGCAACGATTACCGAGAAGGTAATGTCGCCAAGTTTTGAGTGCATGGACTACAGCTACAAGCTCTAGATCATGTGTGGGATAATTTTCCTCATGTGGGTGTAATTGCCGTGAAGCATAGGCAATTACCTGACGATCTTGCATGAGTATGCAACCTAGTCCTTGTCACGAGGCGTCGCAATAGATAATAAAGTCCTTGGAGAAATCTGGTGGTACAAGTACGGGTGCAGATGTCAGGCGTCTTTTCAGTTCCTGAAAGTTGAACTCGCACTGTGGGGTCCACTCAAACTTTTTATCTTTCTTGAGGAGTTCAGTTAGAGGTTTAGCAACCTTGGAGAAATTCTCGACGAAGCGGCGGCAATAGCTCGCTAAGCCAAGGAAGCTCCGAACTTGCTTGACCGTCTCAGCTGGAGTCCAATCAAGGACGGCTTGAACTCGCTCGGGACTGACAGCAATACCCTTACCAGAGATTACATGGCCTAGATAGGTCACTTCTGGCAACCAAAATTCACACTTGGAGAATTTGGCATAAAGGCGATGCTCTCGAAGTTTCGTCAATACCAGCCTTAGATGTTCGGCATGTTCCTCTTCATTCTTGGAGTAGATGAGTATTTCATCGAGGTATACTACGACGAATTTATCCAAATACTCCATGAAGACCGAGTTCATTAACCGAGAGAAGGTGGCTGGGGCATTGGTTAAACCGAAGGACATAACGGTGTACTCGTATTGGCCATAGCGAGTAACAAAGGTCGTTTTGGGAATGTCCCCATTTCTGATTTTGATTTGATGGTAGCCCAACCTCAAATCCATCTTGGAAAAGACTGAGGATCCAGCAAGCTGGTCATACAGATCGTTGATCCTGGGAAGCGAATACTTGTTCTTGATAGTGACCAAGTTGACAGGTCGGTAATCTACAACCATCCGATCCGTTCCATCCTTCTTTTTGACGAAGAGGACGGGGCAAGCCCATGGAGACGAACTAGGACGGATGAAACCCCTTTTCAAGGACTCATCGAGTTGGTTCTTAAGCTCGGCTAGTTCTAAGGGTGCCATCTTATAGGGTCTTCTAGAAATTGGAACGGTTCCTGGAACAAGATCTATCACAAACTCGACATCCCTGTCAGGTGGAACACCTGGCAGCTCTTCTAGAAAGACATCCAGAAAGTCCTGGACTACCGGAATATCTTCAAGGTCTGGAAGGGGGTTGGCATTTAAGGAGTAAAGCTGGCGCTTGGCCACTCGAGTTAAGACATTAACTGTCTGGCCCGATGGGTGAGTAAGTTGAACGGTTCTAGTAGCACAATCAATCTTAGCATAATGAGCTGACATCCAGTCCATACCCAAGATGATGTTAATGTCCGAGGACTTGAGAGCTATTAAGGATGCAAGGAAGACAAGTCTATCAACAAGAATTTTGTTCCCATGGCTTACTCTAGAAGTTTGCCATTTGGAACCCGGAGTTTGAATTACCATGGAAGTGGGCATGTCACAGAATGTCGTGTTATGCAATCGAGCATAGTTCTCAGATATGAATGAATGAGATGCTCCAGTATCGAAAAGAACAGATGCCGGATGGCAATTAACAAGGAGCGTACCAAAGACGACGTTAGGATCCTCATGAGCCTCCTCGGCTGAGACATAGTTGACATGGCCACATGCAGTGGTGACCGGCTTGGCGTAGAATGCCTTTCCCACTGGCTTACCACGACCAACAAACTTTCCAGATTGATTGGGGTTGTTGTTCTGGGGACACTCTCGACTATAGTCACCCGGCTCTCCACACTTGAAACATGTCACAACATTGGGGCATGGAGCAGCATTAGCAGCGGGGCCACCATAGGGCTTTGACGGTGCAAACTGCTGGTTGGGACGAGGCACCACAAAGGATGGCCTCGGAATGAACCTGGGTGGCAGTGCCGTGCTTGGAATCCACACCCGGCGCTTCTGAGATCCAAAGCCGGATGAAGAGCCAAAATCACGGGAGTGCTTGCGTGAAGCATCATAATCAGACTGGCCTGTCTCAGCACTGATGGCTTTATTGACCAACTTCTGAAAGGAGGTGCACTCGTGCAGAGGAAGATCGCGGCGAAGCTCGGGGCTAATTCCCTTGCGGAACCTTGCCTGCTTCTTAGTGTCGGTAGATACTTCTTCAGGAGCATATCGTGCCAGATTCCCAAATTCACGGCTATATGCATCCACAGTCAGTCTTCCTTGGGTGAAATTGCAGAAATCTTCCCTCTTGCGATCTATGAGACCTTCCGGGATGTGATGCTCACGGAAAGCCTCATTGAATTCAGCCCAAGTAGTGATTTGGCCGACCGGGTGCATAGCTTCAAAATTTTCCCACCAAAGACTAGCAGGGCCTTCGAGGTGATAGGCAGCATAAGTAACCTTATCAGCTTCGGCTATGTTGGTAGAACGTAGCTTGTGGGTGATGCTGCGAAGCCAGTCATCCGCGTCGAGGGGCTCGACGGAATGGTTAAACTTTGGTGGGTACAACTTGATGAAGTCATTGATTGACACCAAGTCATTTCGCTGATGGCGTGCAGTGTTCTGCTCAATCCGCTCCAGCAAGCGGTTAGTTTCACACTTGTTTCTTTCCGCCTCCAGCATCACGGGTGAGGCAGATTTTCACCCCTAACTGCACTGGCTTCCCCCTGCTCCGGGGCAGTAGGGTTGCTGCGGGAGTTGACCATCCTAGGAGAAAACAAGACAATGGTTTAGATAAGGATGGCACAACTTAGCAAGGAAGTGCAGAATGTAATGGATAACACAGAATGCAGAGATGTTCATCCGTATGTCATGGTAATATAGAACTGCCATATATATACCAACGGTCATACACACCATACATAGTTTAGTACAAGCCCAGGCTACAGTACAACTATGATGAAAGACGTTACATCTCATCGGAGGCATTCCAAGCTCCTATACATTATTTGTCTACACCTCCGAAATTGATTACACACTAAGTCATATTCCACAAGTCGCGCAGGACAGTGAAGATACAACTATTACAATACTAGTGATACTACTACTAACTCAGACAGCTCCGTAGTAGTCCTCATAGAAGTCACCTCCATAGCTTGGAAGTTCAACGTGATGATCCGGGAACAGACGGTCCTGAGGAGCTTGTGGACCAAAGGGGCTAGGATGAGGTCTTGGACCAACAAATGGTGGCCTGCGGGGACCACGGGGTGGGGTGATGCCTCCCACATCACGCCAATCCACCATGTCTGGCAGAGCAGATCTCACAGGATACAGATCCCTCGTATCCATACATCCAGCTTGCACAGCAGGTGCAAACCGAGTCAAAGTGGCCCAATGATCAGCACGGGTGTTGTCGTGGAATTGTCACGGCAGATGTCCTTAGTGTCAGGACTTAGTCGCGAGGCCAACGCATCTATGTGGTAGCTTGAGAGGGGTTGAGCGGGACAAGAGACGCGATGTTTTACCCAGGTTCGGCCCCTCACGGTGGAGGTAAAAGCCTACATCCTGCTTCATTGATATTGATGATGATAATCACGGTTACAAGAGTGCTCTATCTCGAGAGCTATTGTCTAAACCTAACTTGTCCAACTTGTAGAACTTGTCAATATTGTCTTGTCTTGTCTTGTCTTGTCTTGTCTTCTTTGGGGAGCCCTGCCCCTCCTTATATATGTTCGAGGGGCGGGTTACATGTAGAGTCCTATTAGGATTAGGACTAGTCTATCTCTAATACAAACCGGATACAAGTCCCGGTCTTAACTCCTTGTAAGATAAATGTTCCTCGTGCCTTTCCTCTTAAACCGGCTCACCATTAACATAAACCAGCCTTCTGGGCCTTGGGCCTTGTCATTCATCTGACCCGTCCACCGGGTCACAAGTGTGTCATAATGTTCCGGCGGGTTGCTGTAAACCGCCAGGTCGGGGCAGGTCGCCAGTGAATCGCCAAGTGTAAACCGGGTCTCAAGTAAACCGCCAAGTCCAGCCGGGTCACCAATGAGTCTTTAGGCTTGTGAATCGTCATACTAGTGAACCGCCAGACACGTAAATCACCAATCCTCTAGCGGTTTACCAATGAAACGCCTAGTCCGGCCGGGTTATACTTCCGGCTGGTTTACACCGCGGGGTATATCCCCGACATTAGCCCCCAAGTTTAGCTTGGATTTAACCATGGTAAACTTATGCTGCAAAATAAACACAAGAACAAATTTGATAGGTTATGCTCCGGGTTAAGAATTCTTGTAAACTGGTACCTGATCACCCTTAAGTCCTTGTTATTTCCTCCTTCTGGGAAGTCCGGATCAACAAACCAGCTTCATAATCAATTTGCGGACGTTGGTTTGTCACAGAGAAGTATTGTGAAGAATAACTCCTTTGACTCAACTCCCAAAACGCCGGTTTAAGAAATATGGGTCTTGAAATACTTATCTGATATTCAGCCGGTTTGAAGATGTAAAACTTGCCGGTTTAATATTACCAGAATGGTCGGTTTATAAATATTGATGGCACCGGGTCATAATTGTTGTCGACACCGGGTCATGTAATTGATCTTCCTGATTTGCTCAAAACTGATAAAATGAAGATGTTCCTCCTTTATATGCATAATACATGTAGCCCCCAAGTCTTAAGAGGAGAACATAGTGATAACTTAAGACTTGCTCCAATAAGTGTTTCAACCTTGAAGAAATCCGGTTTGTTCATCATATAAACTGAATACTCCATATATGTAGCCCCCAAGTGCCGGGTTGTCATGCTTGCAGCAACCTGGGACTTGTAATTGCTTATAAAAACTTCAATCAGTGTAACCCCGAAGGGCCGGGTCATTATGCAATAATGAGCAGGAACTTTGTAAATATAATTATGTAGATTTTAGCAGTGATGTGTAGCCCCCAAGGGCCGGCTTAGTAAGATAATACTGAACCGGGACTTGATATATACTTCAATGAAAATAACATCTTATAATGTAGCTTCCATCGTAGGGCTTGAACCCACGTCCACAAGGTTAAGAGCCTTGTGCTTTACCAACTGAGCAATGGATCCTTCAATATTATGGACGAAAACTTGTGTACCTTGAATTGTTGACAGGAGCAATTGGTAGCCCCCAAGGGCCGGCTCATTATAATATGATGAGTCGGGTCTTCAATAAGACTAGTAAAAAATGACTTTGCATTAGCCCCCAAGTGTCATGATGCATGCTTGCAGCGACATGAGACTTGCATGTAATCTTGATTTGAATAATGTAGCCCCCAAGTGCCAAGTTGTAAGCCTGCAGTAACTCGGGACTATTCTTTCCATTGTAGAGTAAATCATATCCTTTGATAAAATAATAGACATTGCGCTAAAGCAACTTTGAAAACTTCAATCATAATACTGGTTATTGATAACCATAATAAAAAATCCAGCCATGTTGGCTATTTGAATAATATACCCAATGATTTATAAGCGCATAATTCCAATGGCGCAATCCAAATATACACTGGCGACTTATAGTCCAAAGCCAGGCCGGGTCAATAAACACCGGTGATTTGTAATTATGCTTTATTCAACCTGTTTCTGCATACAACAAGTTTAAAGTGCCCTGGCGGTTTACCGCCGAACGGGTCATAACGCCCAACATATAACCCGGGTTTATAACCAAGGCTATACTTAAGAATAATCAAATATGAAATAGATCATACCTGTGGCATTGAATCACATCGTTGGTTTTACCAACTTTTTTTAGTAAGGGTGATAATCCCAATCTTGAGTACTGATAACTCCTTCCATATTGTGCCGGTTTATGATAAAACCGTATCGGGTTGTGATAAACACCGGATTATCCATATTCGATGCTGGCGACTTGTAGTCGAAACCAGACTGGTTTAATAACATCGTACTATAATTGATCATGTATTTTCAACTTGTAATTGAAAGCCAAGCCGGGTCAATGAACACCGGTATATCGATGCACATATGATACATGCTATGATGATGTAATGATAATGCAACGTATGATGCAATATATGATGATGTATATGTATGATCAAGAGGGTTTAAGCTATGGTTCGGATACGACTAGATCCCCCATGTAGTCATAATTGTGGCATTGCGCCGATCAAGAGGTGTAGCTATGGTTCGTATATGACCAGAGCCCCCAAGTGATTTCCCTGGTGGCCTTATGCCTATCAAGAGGTGTAGCTATGGTTCGGATATGACCAAGCCCCCAAGTGATTTCCCTGGTGGCCCTTATCCCTATCAAGAGGTGTAACTATGGTTCGAACCCATAGCCCCCAAGTGATTTCCCTGGTGGCATTATGCCTATCAAGAGGTGTAGCTATGGTTCGGATACGACCAAGCCCCTAAATGATTTCCCTGGTGGCCCTTATGCCTATCAAGAGATGTAGCTATGGTTCAAACATAGCCCCCAAGTGATATTGTGAGCTGTGCTCAAGGGATACCCATGTTTGAGTTGTGCTGTGCATCAAACTCTCTTTGGCCCCTTATGATAATATTGGCTTGATAGCCGGATTACTGAAGTAACCAGAGCTGTGCTCTTATGGTAATATTGGCTTGATAGCCGTATTAATAGGGTAGTCACATCTGTGATCAACAAGCAGGAAACCCCTAAATGATCAATAATATGATGAACCAATAAGGCATGATGCCCATGTTTGAACCGCGCATCATGGCAGCAAGCTCTTTTTGGCAATCTTTAATTTTTTGCAAGAGATAACTTCTTCTTGAACCGGATGTTAAACCGGATATTGAGAGCTTCAAAGCTTTGTGGAAGACATCTTTCCCCTGAATCGGATTGTAAAACGAAATACTTTCTGATGACCCGGAAATTTTCTAACGGCTTTGTAAACTTGAACTTGCGAGAAGTTAATTCCTTTTTGAACCGGAAATTCTTAAACCGGATTTTAAACCGGCATTCTTTACTTTGAACCGGAAATTTTCTGACGGCTTTCAAATTGCCATCGATATGGTAGTAGCCTCCGGGATCGGGCTATCTTTCCCTCCAATGTCCTAGGGTTCTTTACTTCACTGAAAAATCGGCATATAACTGAATCATACCATTGTAGCCCCCGAGTCTCAAGGTGACTCTAGGAGTTGACTTGAGATTCTCCATTTTTGACCGTGATATAAACCGGTATGAGTCTTTCAACAGCTCAGTGATATAATTTGTCCAGATGGATTTCACCTGATGCGTTAGGCCAGAAAATATCACCGCGGAGTTGATGATCACCGGGTGAAACTGAAATCACCCATGGGTGAGTCGGCCGCGGGAGCTAAGTAGATGAGCCGACCCGGTGTTGTAAATTGGCGCGGACGGGCAAATTGTCCTCCGTGTTGTAAGCTGGCGCGGACGCGTGAACCGTCCGCGAGGGTGGACGGGCGAGTTGTCCGTGGCGTTGTAAGGTGACCCGGACGGGCAAGTCGGCCAAGACATTGTAAGCCGGCGCGGGAGTCCGTTGAGTAACAACGACCACCTGTGCCGAATGATGTTGGCACGCCTCTATCTCCGCGGCGTAATACCACTTTATAATGGGTAATTCTCCTGCATATAAAATACAACAGGACAAAGTAATTTTGTTCGGATGAAATAATATGTGCTTAAAAATAAATAGATCAATAGCACCTGATTCGTCCAGACGACAGCTGATCTTTAGCTGGCGGTTTACTGCAGGTGTCAGTCATGTGACCCGGTCGAAGCGACCCATCGGCAGAAGCAGGCGAATCAGTCGACTCCGGCGGATTGGAGCTTGTGTCTCTCCCGCCCACGTAATATACAGCAGATTTGACCCATGTTTTGATGTATTGACAACAGCAATTTTGTCTTGGCACGCAGCACAATAATTGATGTGTTGATGTACTAGTTGATGTCTCTTGTCGTGCGGGAGCTAGTGAATCTGTCAAGCTTTGCATTAATCAGCACCTGGACCTTTGATTCGTGTGCATGTACGAGATCAATCCGGATACTTCACGGGGCTGAAGCAATTGTCTTGATCGCCAATGTACCAACAGATGATGCTAGTGACGTGTATTTAGCTGTCTTTGATCACTTCAGACTTGGACAACTATCCGTTAGGGGCTCATCTGTTTGGCCGCAGCATGATGAGGCTGTAGCGACAAAGGCAGGCCGGCTCAAGGTAGCGACGGGCGATGATACTCGTGACTCATGGCGGGAACCGAGACGGTTTAGTCGCGACCATAGGAACGGCCCGGCCCAAGGCCCAAGGCAGCAGCTAAAGCAGTACGAGGTGGCGGCTCGGTCGAGGCCAGCGCCGGCTCAGGCTGCATCGGCGAGCGCAACAAAAACCAAACAGAAAACTTGCGAGATGTCTTAGTTTCCTACCATGACACACCAAAAAAGACCGATCCGATTTCCCATTGATGATCGTCTAGCTGTGTGAATCCGAATAACTAGTAGTTTCATATCGTAGATTTAATGAACTTGCTCGAAATCCGTGACAAGCTAAATAACTCCCTTGTGGTTTGGCTGCCATCGACTCCATAGTTTTGTATATGGACAGATCCCAATGACTTTGTTTTGGCTATTATTTCCATCACGTCTGTCTTTCGATGATCAGGCCGGGGTCCAGCCCTTGGTTCCTTCTACTTTAACTCGGTTTCACTGCAGATCGGATTGAACTGATGATTTGTCTTTTCCTTCAGCGGATACGCATCTGATCGTGTGTGCTGGCGTATTAAACGCAACCCTATTTTTATCTTGATCTAAAATCTTGTATATCTCGCTTTGACTGATCGTTGATGATGTTATCTTCTGCGCCGGCTCCTTTTCATCCGGCACATCGCGAGCTTCTCGATCCCTGAAGAAATCCCTCCAAGAAATCAACACTACCGTGCGCGAGCCCACAGTGGGCGCCAACTATCGTGGAATTGTCACGGCAGATGTCCTTAGTGTCAGGACTTAGTCGCGAGGCCAACGCATCTATGTGGTAGCTTGAGAGGGGTTGAGCGAGACGAGAGACGCGATGTTTTACCCAGGTTCAGCCCCTCACGGTGGAGGTAAAAGCCTACATCCTGCTTCATTGATATTGATGATGATAATCACGGCTACAAGAGTGCTCTATCTCGAGAGCTATTGTCTAAATCTAACTTGTCCAACTTGTAGAACTTGTCAATCTTGTCTTATCTTGTCTTGTCTTGTCTTGTCTTCTTTGGGGAGCCATGCCCCTCCTTATATATGTTGGAGGGGCGGGTTACATGTAGAGTCCTATTAGGATTAGGACTAGTCTATCTCTAATACAAATCGGATACAAGTCCCGGTCTTAACTCCTTGTAAGATAAATGTTCCTCGTGCCTTTCCCCTTAAATCGGCCCACCATTAACATAAACCAGCCTTCTGGGCCTTGGGCCTTGTCATTCATCTGACCCGTCCGCCGGGTCACAAGTGTGTCATAATGTTCCGGCGGGTTGCTGTAAACCACCAGGTCAGGGCAGGTCGCCAGTGAATCGCCAAGTGTAAACCGGGTCTCAAGTAAACCGCCAAGTCCAGCCGGGTCACCAATGAGTCTTCAGGCTCGTGAATCGTCATACCAGTGAACCGCCAGACACGTAAATCACCAATCCTCTGGCGGTTTACCAATGAAACACCTAGTCCGGCCGGGTTATACTTCTGGCCGGTTTACACCGCGGGGTATATCCCCGACATTAGCCCCCGGTTTAATTTGGATTTATCCATGTTAAACTGATCCTACAAAATAACTCAAGAACAAATTTGACAGGTTGTGCTCCGGGTTAAATATTCTTGTAAGTCGGCACCTGAACATCTTTAAGTCCTTGTCATTTCCTTGTCGATATAAATATGTCCATATCCCCATAGAAAATCTTCTTTAACTGATATGCTTCAGCTTTGTCAATGCAAATAATCCAGATATTTATTTTTGAAAAATCTGGATCAATAGACCAGCTTTAGAATCAATTTGCTGACATTGGTCTTCTTGTAGAGAAATATAGTAAGAGATAATCCACTTGAGTCGGCCTCCAAAATGCCGACAGGTGTTGAAAAGCTCCAGTCTCAAGGCCCTATTCTCTCGGTCCTTATCCTCGAGCATCTCGGCAGTGGTGCGAGTTAGTGAGTCCTCACGTGTGGAGTCAGCATAGATAACCTGGAGATACCCTTGCACTCCCGGAAGTGAAGCTGGCATATAACGGAAGTCGGTGTTCCGAAGCAGGCCACTCCGGACTCGCATGATGGTCATCATGGAATAGGCAGCATCCTGCATAGCCATCTCAACAGTAACACCGAGTCCATAGGAACAGTGGAGGGGCTCGGTAGATCCAGGATAAGAAGGAAATATCCTGACGGTGCAGAAATATTGGCTTTGATTAAAGTCTCGGAATTGCTCTTCGACAGTGTATTCGGGATACCAACGGTAACCTGTCTCGATCATTACCCGGACTAACATAGCAGTATGACCTGGCACATCGAGGCACCGGGTCAGGCGAACCACTTGGTTTTGAGCACGAGTGGCCATCTGAAAGCACAACCACAATGCAAGGACATTAGAATTTCTAGGGAAAATTGGACAGCATAACAGCTGTAAATGCTCAGAAAAAGATTTGAGACATCCACAATAGTTTGCAATACCACTCAACAACATCATATCAAGGTTCTGACTCAACTAGCAACATACTAAAAGTAGTAGAAACTGTACTGAGGCTTGTAACAACAATCCTATAAGCTACTATGGATTAGTAACACGTGAACCTGATAGAAGAAGAGAGCCTAGTCCTTAACCCACGTTGAATGAGAAGAGAATGACTCAGATCAGAGAGCATAAGGTAAAGGAGTAAAAGAACCTTACGTTCCCTCCCACAATCAATTCCCCAACATATAGCTAAAGCATTTCTAGACTCGACATCGACCAGTTTGGCTCAACGAACCTACAGGCAGTCCAGCTCTGATGCCAACGCTGTCAGGACCCCGATTCCAAGTCACATCGATCTAGCCGGTAACACTTCATATCACATTGCAGCCTCACGCACGGTATCCCCACAGGTGTCGCCTTACCATGGCCCGGGACCATTTGTGCCTTTTGGCTCACGTATATGATAGTGTCTCTAGCATCCATATGACAGAGAACCCGGGCCGACATGGCTAGTCGTGAACCCAAAGCGGCACAGACCTATGGAGACAGGCATACGTGAATCACATCGAGCATGTCGGTCATCAGCGTGTGAATCCGGGCTGTAGCACTGGGCTAACAGGACTCCGGGGAACCCGGGTTGTAGCAGGCTAGGCAGGACTCTGGATGTCACCGCGTGACATTTCCCCGAAGGGACAGACATAGGAACGAAGTGAAACACATGCCGGCCAGTCAAGTGTCCAGAGCGGTAGTGCTGGGCTAGCAGGACTCCGGTGAACCGGGCTGTAGCGGACTACTATCGCTCAGGAAGCACTAGACTACATTTCCCCATATGAGAGGCTGCCAAGGATAATCAACTAGATTGTCGGATCCCACACATACCAAGCATTTCAATCATACACACAATATGCTCGATATGTGCAAATACAACATGGCATCACAACAAAACTCTACAACTCAAGTACTTTATTTAAAGGCTCCAAAGAGCCATACATAACATATTCATACAGGTAGGGGTCACATGACCCGACACTCAAGTCATACAAGCATACAAGCACATGCTGAAGCAAATAGTCTGAGTACAGACACTAGAAAGAAAGAAGGCTTCTCGAAGCCTGTGTATCTACATAGGGCCCTCCATGGCCAGGATCACCACCTAGGTGGCAAGTCACTCATCGACGTCGAGATCTACATAAAACCCATCAGAGGGGCGGTGTTGTCATCTGAAAACAGTAATTAAACAAACATGAGTACAAAGGTACTCAGCAAGTCTTACATCAGAACCTACTATACATTCTCATTCTCAAGAAGGTGGTGGAGTTATTGCAGCAAGCCAGCTTTGACTCTTGGCTAAGCTATCCTATAAGACTCCACTAGTAAAATAGTTTTCGCACATGAGTCCACTAATCACCAACATAATACTCCATCGGGGATCCTCCCTCGTCATCCTACGAGAGAGTCATCCTCGGTACTCACACTTATCTTGAGACTTTTAGTAGTATCCATTAACTTGTCTATGAATTGTATAGGCAACCAAGTAGTCCTTTACCGTGGACGCAGCTATTCGAATAGATGATGTTAACCCTGCAGGGGTGTACTTCTTCATACACGCTTTCACCACTTACCGCCGTTTACATGACATGTACTCGGCAACCTTCAAGCGGAGGCCCAACGAGGGTGTCGGCCACGGCCTACCTAAACACTCAAGTCTCTAGTCCAGGTTTATCGCCTATCCAGGTTCCAACCACAGGGAGTCCGGCCGAGGTTTCCACATACGGCCCCGAACGATGTGAACAGGGTTCCCGAGACACCAAACGGGTGACTCGGTACACCGTGCCACGGTGTATCTACCGCAACATAGCCCACCCCTAGGGTCAGCGCTATGCACGGCCGCCAACACATAACCTACAAACACTAGAAACTAATTGCAACTCTTGGACAGAGTACTAGGGTGATTAAGAAGCCGAGAGGGTCAATTAAGGATCCCAATGCATGGTAGTAGCTAATTCTTAAAATCACACATACAGATCTCAGTTCTTAGGGACGGCCTCAATGAAACAACCCACCATGTAACCTACATGGCCTCTCATCAATACCTTTACCAAATCATGTTCAACACATCCCTCACATTACCGACATAATCATTTCACTCTAGCCCATCACCCAGATGAACCAGACCTGACATAACTCTAAGCATAGCAGGCGTAGCAAGGTAGGAAACACATACAAGGCTCAATCAACTCCTACACATGCTAGTGGGTTTCATCTAGTTACTGTGGCAATGACAGGTCATGCAGAGGATAAGGGTTCAACTACCGTAGCACACAATAGTTTGAAACGATGTTGTCTTAATGCAGTAAATGAGAGTAGAGGTGAGAACATGGGATTGTATCGATATGATCAATGGGGCTGCTTGCCTGATGGAGTGGTAGTAGGGTACTGCCCTTCAGACGGATATTCGGGGTTATCCTCGGAGGCAGAACCTATCACGAAAGACACACCGAACATAATCAATACATGACGATATGCAACAATATGATGCATGCTATGACATGACAATATGAATGTGTCTAGGCCTAATGCAAGCTAAAATAGAAAGGAATGAACTCATTTGAATCAAAGATTCAAATGTTAGTTCACTTAACATAGCCATATTAGTGCATTATCTTATTTTTCTTAAACAGCAAGGTTATCTTGTTTTGTCATGCATGAAACCATTACCAATGGATAGATTGAATTTTTCTGATCATTTTTCATATATAATTCTTTTCATTTGGAGTTACAGACTAATTTATATGATTTTTAGAAGTTTTGGCTATTTTCTGGAATTTCCTATATAAAAATAAATCCAGAAAATGAATAATTGTGTCAGCACTGCGTCACTGTGACGTCAGCGAGTCAAAGGCGCCAGGTCCAGTCAAACCTGACTGGTGGGCCCCGTCTGTCAGTGTCTCAGCTAACTAACAGAGTTAAGTTAGTACTAATTAACTATCAGTGGGGCCTGGGCCCACATGTCAGTGACCTAAACTAACTAAAATTAGTTAATACTAATCCTAAACTAATTAACAGGTCAGCCCCACCTGTCATAGGCTCAGGGGGGAAGTCAACTTGGGCCCACACGTCAGTCCACGGGTCAAAATGTGGTCAACTCGCCGGCGGCTTGACACCGGCAACGACAGACACGGCGGAGGGGCTCGGGTTTTGCCCACAGTCGACCAAATCGACTATGGTTTGGTCCTACGAGTAGCTGGGGGCAAGTCGCGGCGTTTGGTGGTGGAGGTGGAGCTCGGGGAGGCCGGAAACAACGCCGGCGTCGAGCCAGGCGGCGGCCGGAGTTCGGGCGTGCACAGAAACAGCGTTAGGAGGCACGGCAGGGGAGCACCGAGGGGTGCTACGGCCTCCTGGGGTGCACTGAGCACGGTGACACGCTCAGCTATGGCTATAGGTGACGGTGGTCACGGCGGCGGCATGGCCGGCGGAGCCAAGCTCCCGGCCGTGATGGCTAACGGGGTTAGGGGCAGCTAGGGTGACGTGGCTAGGGAGAGAAGGAAGAGAAGCTCACAGGGAGTACAGGAGTGGCCTCGGCGTGCTCGGGGAAGCACCGGAGCGAGCAGAGTGGCGAGGGGATCTCCGGCGACCGAGGTTGAAGAAGATGGCGGTAGCGGTGTTGCAGTGCGTCCGAGGCGTCGTGGCTCGCCCATGAGGAAGAGGAAGACGTCGGTGGTGCTCGGGGACACGTCGAAGAGACGCGAGGGGGTCGATGGCCGTAGTGAACGGCGACGGTGGCGATGAGTTCCTCTCGGGAGGGAATGGGGAGAGGGGCACGGGGAGAGTGGGGAAAGTGAGAGGGGAACGAGGGAGAGTGCGTGGCACTCATAGACGACGTCCAGGGCATCGGCAGAAGCAGGAGGTGGCCGGCGTGTGGCTGCGAGCGCCGGGCACGCGCCTCTCATCCTCCTGGCGAGAGGAGGGGGATGACTGGCGGTAGCCAGTGGGCTGGGCCGAGCTGGGCCAGGCCAGGGCGACAGGTAAGTCCTCTGTTCCCTTGTTTTCTCTTTTATTTATTTCCTACTCTGTGTATTGAAATAGAATAAATACTATTTCATTTCCAAAAACTCTGGAAATATTCAGAGGCACATTTGGGAATATTCTCAACTGCCTAAAAATGCTTCCAAGATTATTTGAGCACTTTAAAATATTTATAGCATTTAAAATGCCCAAATTCAAATACTTATGGCTTGTTCAAAAATCCAGAATGGCTCCATAAATTGCAAGACCATTTTTGGCAGAGGTCTTAGTCAAGACCAAAAATGGTGGGCTTTTATGAAGGGCATTTTGGGTTCATTGAAATTCCAATTGTTGGAAATTACATTTTCAGGGGGGTGTTGGGGTTGATTAGGCCCCATTACAAGTTTAAAAGAAATTTAAACATGATGCACATGTTCATCCAATCCTAATGCATGACTAAAAGCAGGGATGTGACAATTGTGAGTTCGCGGGACGTCACCGAGCTGAACGTGTGCTGAACGCGGAGGTGCGGTACGTTCGGTACTGAGGATCGGTCGATCGTGAAGACATATGACTACATCAACCGCGTTGTAATAACGCTTCTGCTTAACGGTCTATGAGGGTTCGTGGACGACACTCTCCCCTCTCGTTGTTATGCATCACCATGATCTTGCGTGTGCGTAGGAATTTTGTTGAAATTACTACGTTCCCCAATAGTGGCATCAGAGCCAGGTTTATGCGTAGATGTTATACGCATGAGTAGAACACAAGTGAGTTGTGGACGATACAAGTCATACTGCTTACCAGCATATCATACTTTGGTTTGGCGGTATTGTTGGATGAAGCGGCCCAGACCGACATTACGCGTACGCTTACGCGAGACTGGTTCGACCAACGTGCTTTGCACACAGGTGGCTGGCGGGTGTCAGTTTCTCCAACTTTAGTTGAACCAAGTGTGGCTACGCCCGGTCCTTGAGAAGGTTAAAACATCACTAACTTGAAGAACTATCATTGTGGTTTTGATGCGTAGGTAAGAACGGTTCTTGCTCAGCCTGTAGCAGCGACTTAAAACTTGCAACAACAAAGTAGAGGACGTCTAACTTGTTTTTGCAGGGCATGTTGTGATGTGATATGGTCAAGACATGATGCTATATCTATTGTATGAGATGATCATGTTTTGTAACGGAGTTATCGGCAACTGGCAGGAGCCATATGGTTGTCGCTTTATTGTATGCAATGCAATCGCCCTGTAATTGCCTTACTTTATCACTAAGCGGTAGCGATAGTCGTAGAAGCAATAGATGGCGAGCCGACAACGATGCTACGATGGAGATCAAGGTGTCGCGCCGGTGACAGTGGTGATCATGATGGTGCTTTGGAGATGGAGATCAAAGACACAAGATGATGATGGCCATATCATATCACTTATATTGATTGCATGTGATGTTTATCCTTTATGCATCTTATTTTGCTTTGTTTGACAGTAGCATTATAAGATGATCTCTCACTAAATTTCAAGGTAAAAGTGTTCTCCCCGAGTATGCATCGTTGCCAAAGTTCGTCGTGCTGAGACACCACGTGATGATCGGGTGTGATAAGCTCAATGTTCATCTACAACAGGTGTAAGACAGTTTTGCACACGCAGAATACTCAGGTTAAACTTGACGAGCCTAGCATATGCAGATATGGCCTCGGAACACTGAGACCGAAAGGTCGAGCGTGAATCATATAGTAGATATGATCAACATAGTGATGTTCACCATTGAAAACTACTCCATTTCACGTGATGATCGGTATGGTTTATTTGACATGGATCACGTGATCACTTAGATGATTAGAGGGATGTCTATCTAAGTGGGAGTTCTTAAGTAATATGATTAATTGAACTTAAATTTATCGTGAACTTAGTACCTGATAGTATTTTGCTTGTCTATGTTATTGTAGATAGATTGCCCGTGTTGTTGTTCCGTTGAATTTTAATGCGTTCCTTGAGAAAGCAAAGTTGAAAGATGATGGTAGCAATTACACGGACTCGGTCCGTAACTTGAGGATTATCCTCATTGCTACACAGAAGAATTACGTCCTGGAAGCACCGCTAGGTGCCCGGCCTGCTGCAGATGCTGCTGATGACGTTAAGAACGTCTGGCAGAGTAAAGCTGATGACTACTCGATAGTTCAGTGTGCCATGCTTTACGGCTTAGAACCGGGACTTCAACGACGTTTTGAACGTCATGGATCATATGAGATGTTCCAGGAGTTGAAGTTAATATTTCAAGCAAATGCCCGGATTGAGAGATATGAAGTCTCCAGTAAGTTCTACAACTGCAAGATGGAGGAGAATAGTTCTGTCAGTGAACATATACTCAGAATGTCTGGGTACCATAACCACTTGACTCAACTGCGAGTTAATCCTCCTGTTGATAGTGTCATTGACAGAGTTCTTCAATCACTGCCACCAAGCTACAAGAGCTTCGTGATGAACTATAATATGCAAGGGATGGATAAGACGATTCCCGAGCTCTCCGCAATGCTAAAAGCTGCGGAGGTAGAAATCAAGAAGGAGCATCAAGTGTTGATGGTCAACAAGACCACCAATTTCAAGAAAAAGGGTAAAGGGAAGAAGAAAGGGAACTTCAAGAAGAACGGCAAACAAGTTGCTGCTCAAGAGAAGAAACCCAAGTCTGGACCTAAGCCTGAGACTGAGTGCTTCTACTGCAAAGGGACTGGTCACTGGAAGCGGAACTGCCCCAAGTATTTGGCGGATAAGAAGGATGGCAAGGTGAACAAAGGTATATGTGATATACATGTTATTGATGTGTACCTTACTAGAGCTCGCAGTAGTACCTGGGTATTTGATACTGGTTCTGTTGCTAATATTTGCAACATGAAATAGGGACTACGGATTAAGCGAAGACTGGCTAAGGACGAGGTGACGATGCGCGTGGGAAATGGTTCCAAAGTCGATGTGATCGCCGTCGGCACGCTACCTCTACATCTACCTTCGGGATTAGTTTTAGACCTGAATAATTGTTATTTGGTGCCGGCGTTAAGCATGAACATTATATCTGGATCTTGTTTGATGCGAGACGGTTATTCATTTAAATCTGAGAATAACGGTTGTTCTATTTATATGAGTAATATATTTTATGGTCATGCACCCTTGAAGAGTGGTCTATTTGTGTTGAATCTCGATAGTAGTGATACACATATTCATAATGTTGAAGCCACAAAATGCAGAGTTGATAATGATAGTGCAACTTATTTGTGGCACTGCTGTTTGGGTCATATTGGTGTAAAGCGCATGAAGAAACTCCATACTGATGGACTTCTGGAATCACTTGATTATGAATCACTTGGTACTTGCGAACCATGCCTCATGGGCAAGATGACTAAAACACCGTTCTTCGGAACAACGGAGCGAGCAACAGATTTATTGGAAATCATTCATACTGATGTATGTGGTCCGATGAATATTGAGGCTCGCGGCAGGTATCGTTATTTTCTCACCTTCACAGATGATTTGAGCAGATATGGGTATATCTACTTGATGAAACATAAATCTGAAACATTTGAATAGTTCAAAGAATTTTAGAGTGAAGTAGAAAATCATCATAACAAGAAAATAAAGTTTCTATGATCTGATCATGGAGGAGAATATTTGATTTACGAGTTTGGTCTACATTTGAAACAATGTGGAATAGTTTCGCAGCTCGCGCCACCCGGAACACCACAACGTAATGGTGTATCCAAACATCGTAATCATACTTTACTGGATATGGTGCGATCTATGATGTCTCTTACTGATTTACCGCTATCGTTTTGGGGTTATGCTTTAGAGACGGTTGCATTCATGTTAAATAGGGCACCATCGAAATCCATTGAGATGACGCCTTATGAACTGTGGTTTGGCAAGAAACCAAAGTTGTCGTTTGTTAAAGTTTGGGGCTGCGATGCTTATGTGAAAAAGCTTCAACCTGATAAGCTCGAACTCAAATCGGAGAAATGTGTCTTCATAGGATACCCAAAGGAGACTGTTGGGTACACCTTCTATCACAGATCCGAAGGCATGACATTCGTTGCTAAGAATGGATCCTTTCTAGAGAAGGAGTTTCTCTCGAAAGATGTGAGTGGGAGGAAAGTAGAACTTGATGAGGTAACTGTACCTGCTCCATTATTGGAAAGTAGTTCATCACAGAAACTGGTTCCTGTGACACCTACACCAATAAGTGAGGAAGCTAATGATAATGATCATGAAACTTCAGATCAAGTTACTACCGAACCTCGTAGGTCAACCAGAGTAAGATTCGCACCAGAGTGGTACGGTAATTCTGTTCTGGAAGTCATGTTACTAGACCATGATGAACCTACGAACTATGAAGAAGCGATGGTGAGCCCAGATTCCGCAAAATAGCTTGAGGCCATGAAATCTGAGATGGGATCCATGTATGAGAACAAAGTATGGACTTTGGTTGACTTGCCCAATGATCGGAAAGCCATCAAGAATAAATGGATCTTCAAGAAGGACGCTGACGGTAATGTTCTGTCTACAAAGCTCAACTTGTTGCGAAAGGTTTTCGACAAGTTCAAGGTGTTGACTATGATGAGACTTTCTCACCCGTAGCGATGCTTAAGTCTGTCCGAATCATGTTAGCAATTGTCACATTTTATGATTATGAAATTTGGCAAATGGATGCCAAAACTGCATTCCTGAATGGATTTCTGGAAGAAGAGTTGTATATGATGCAACCAGAAGGTTTTGTCGATCCAAAGGGAGCTAACAAAGTGTGCAAGCTCCAGCGATCCATTTATGGACTGGTGCAAGCCGCTCGGAGTTGGAATAAACGTTTTGATAGTGTGATCAAAGCATATGGTTTTATACTGACTTTTGGAGAAGCCTGTATTTACAAGAAAGTGAGTGAGAGCTCTATAGCATTTCTAATATTATATGTGGATGACATATTGCTGATTGGAAATGACATAGAATTTCTGGATAGCATAAAAGGATACTTGAATAAGATTTTTTTTCAATGAAAGACCTCGGAGAAGATGCTTATATATTGGGCATCAAGATCTTAGATAGATCAAGACGCTTAATTGGACTTTCACAAAGCACATACCCTGATAAAGTTTTGAAAAAGTTCAAAATGGATCAAGCAAAGAAAGGGTTCTTGCCTGTGTTACAAGGTGTGAAGTTGAGTAAGACTCAATGCCCGACCACTGCAGTAGATAGAGAGAAAATGAAAAGTGTTCCCTATGCTTCAGCCATAGGCTCTATCATGTATGCAATGTTGTGTACCAGACCTAATGTGTGCCTTGCTATTAGTTTAGCAAGGAGGTACCAAAGTAATCCAGGAGTGGATCACTGAACAACGGTCAAGAACATACTGAAATACCTAAAAAGGACTAAGGATATGTTTCTCATTTATGTAGGTGACAAAGAGCTCATCATAAATGGTTACGTCGATGCAAGATTTAACACTGATCCGGACGATTCTAAATCGCAAACCGGATACATGTTTATATTGAACGGTGGAGCTGTCAGCTGGAGCAGTTCTAAACAAAGCGTCGTGGCGGGATCTAGGTGTGAAGCGGAGTACATAGATGCTTCAGAAGCAGCAAATGAAGGAGTCTGGATGAAGGAGTTCATATCCGATCTAGGTGTCATACATAGTGCATCGGGTTCAATGAAAATATTTTGTGACAATACTGGTGCAATTGCCTTGGCAAAGGAATCCAGATTTCACAAGAGAACCAAACATATCAAGAGATGCTTCAATTCCATCCGCGATCAAGTCCAGGTGGGAGACATAGAGATTTGCAAGATACATACGGATCTGAATGTTGCAGACCCGTTGACTAAGCCTCTTCCACGAGAAAAACATGATCAGCACCAAGACTCCATGGGTGTTAGAATCATTACTGTGTAATCTAGATTATTGACTCTAGTTTTGGACTCTTCCACGAGAAAAACATGATCAACACCAAGACTCCAACGTATCTACTTTTTCAAACACTTTTGCCCTTGTTTTGGACTCTAACTTGCAGGATTTGAATGGAACTAACCCGGACTGCCGCTGTTTTCAGCAGAACTGTCATGTTGTTATTTTTATGCAGAAATAAAAGTTCTCGGAATGACTTGAAAATCCACGGAGACACGTTTTGGAATTAATGAAAAATATTGGTGAAAAAATCAGCATTAGGGGGCCCACACCCAGTCCACGAGGGTGTAGGGCGCCCCCCCCCCCCGAGCGCCCCCAGCCTCATGGGCCCCCTGGGACTCCAGCGACCTCAACCCCAACTCCATATATTCACTTTCGGGGAGGAAAAACTAGAGAGAAGGATTCATCACGTTTTACGATGCGGAGCCACCGCCAAGCCCTAATCTTCCTCGGGAGGGCTGATCCAGAGTCCGCTCGGGGCTCCGGAGAGGGGAATCCGTCGCCATCGTCATCATCAACCATCCTCCATCACCAATTTCATGATGCTCACCGTAGTGCGTGAGTAATCTCATCGTAGGCTTGCTGGACGGTGATGGGTTGGATGAGATTTACCATGTAATCGAGTTAGTTTTGTTAGGGTTTGATCCCTATTATCCATTATGTTCTGAGATTGATGTTGCTATGACTTTGCTATGCTTAATGCTTGTCACTAGGGACCAAGTGCCATGATTTCAGATCTGAACCTATTATGTTTTCATGAATATATGTGAGTTCTTGATCCTATCTTGCAAGTCAATAGTCACCTACTATGTGTTATGATCCGGCAACCCCGAAGTGACAATAATCGAGACCACTCCCGATGATGACTGTAGTTCGAGGAGTTCATGTATTCACTAAGTGTTAATGCTTTGGTCCGGTACTCTATTAAAAGGAGGCCTTAATATCCCTTAGTTTCCAATAGGACCCCGCTTCCACAGGAGGGTAGGACAAAAGATGGCATGCAAGTTCTTTTCCATAAGCACGTATGACTATATTCGGAATACATGCCTACATTACATTGATGAACTGGAGCTAGTTCTGTGTCACCCTATGTTATAACTGTTGCATGAGGAATCGCATCCAACATAATTATCCATCATTGATCCATTGCCTACGAGCTTTTCACATATTGATATTTTCTTAGTTACTTTTCTGTTGCCACTGTTACGATTGCTACAAAAACTGCTATTGTTACTTTTGACACCGTTACCGTTACTTCCATACTACTTTGCTACTAAATACTTTGCTGCAGATATTAAGTCTTTCCGGTGTGGTTGAATCGACAACTCAACTGCTAATACTTGAGAATATTCTTTGGCTCCCCTTGTTTCGAATCAATAAATTTGGGTTGAATACTCTACCCTCAAAAACTGTTGCGATCCCCTATACTTGTGGGTTATCAAGACTATTTTCTGGCGCCGTTGCCGGAGAGCATAGCTCTATTCTTTGAGTCACTTGGGATTTATATCTGTTGATCACTATGATGAACTTTAAAGATGAAAGAACCAAGATTTTCCCCTCAACTACGAGGGGAGGTAAGGAACTGCCATCTAGCTCTACACTTGATTCACCTTCTGTTATGAGTAAATTTGTGACACCTACACCTGTTATTGATTCTGATATGTCGCATGTTATTGATGATGCCACTTCTGCTATGCATGATGCTTATGATGAAACTACTTCTATGCTTGCTAATATTGTGCCATTAGGTGAATTTCTTGATGAACAACTTGCTAGGGTTAGAGAAAATGAAATTATTGAAACAAATAATATTGATAAAAGTGATGATGAAGATTCTCCCCCTAGATATGAATTGCCTGATGTGCCTGAGGGTTATGATATGGATGAAGAAACTGCTAGAGACCTTTTTGCTTGCAAAGATAGATATGATCTTAAGAAACTGTTAGCTAAGCTGAAAGAAAATTCTTTGAATGCTAGAATGAAATATGACCCTGCTTTTGCTACTTCACCTATCTGTATTTCTGATAAGGATTATGATTTCTCTGTTGATCCTGAGTTAATTACTTTGGTTGAATTTGATCTTTTTATGGCTATGAACCTGAAATTGTTGTGGCACATCTTACTAAATTGAATGATATAGCAACCCTATTCACTCATGAGGAAAAAATTCGTTACTGCTATATCCTTAACTTATTTCCGTTCTCATTAAAGGGCGATGCTAAAATATGGTTTAATTCTCTTGCTCCTGGTTGTGTGCGTAGTCCCCAGGATATGATTTATTACTTCTCTGCTAAATATTTCCCCGCTCATAAGAAACAAGCTGCCCTAAGGGAAATATATAATTTTGTGCAAATTGAAGAAGAGAGTCTCCCACAAGCTGGGGGGAGGCTTCTCCGATTACTTAATGCTTTGTCTGATCATCCTCTCAAGAAAAATGAAATAATTGATATCTTTTATAATGGACTAACCGATGCTTCCAGAGACCACCTAGATAGTTGTGCTGGTTGTGTCTTCAGGGAAAGAACTGTTGAGCAAGCTGAATTACTATTAAATAATATATTGAGTAATGATAATGTGTTGAGGCATATCTCTCTTGAGGTAGTTTTGGTGATTGATGACAACATGTTTGCGGACTAATCATGTGCTTTGAGTAGTTCACAGATTCATCCTTGGCACGAGACGTTTTCTTCCCTTCGGAGTGTCATTCAAGACGGTGTAGCTCTTTCATTTCTCTTTTGGTGGACTAGTTGCGTAGAGGGCATCGTACTATCAAGAGGGGGTCCGCTGGGGTATTGCATGGGTGGAATCAACACGTACACGTCAGCTTCTCACCCTTCGAGCTCTTCCACTTCATTGGAGAGATCTCTTCTCTCTTCTATGTCCTGTCTGGGTTCCAGCGGTAGTACCGCGTAACCCAGCGGTAGTACCGTTGAGGAGTCACAAGCAGCAGTACCGCTCCGCAGCGGTAGTACCGTCTGTGACTCCACAGCAGTACTACCGTTGGCCTGCCTGGCACCACCGCCTCGACCTCAGCCTCGATGGAGAGATCTTCTCTATCTCTCTCTTCTGTGTCCCAGTGGTAGTACCGCACTTCCAATGATAGTACCGCCGAAGGGTCGCAAGCGGTAGTACTGCCTGTGACCCCGTAGCTGTACTACCGCTGGGTTGTCTGGCTCCTACCGCCTCGACTCGAGGGGTCTTTTTCTCGTGTCAGGTTTTGTGGCACTAGTTGCGGTTGTAAGGACGGTAGTACCGTTTCGGAGCGGTAGTACCGCCCTTACCACCGCGTTAGTACCGCGCTAGGTCCAGACCCCTGCTGCTCTTCTCTGCGCGGCAGTACCGCTCGCTGGAGCGGCAGTACCGCTGGCTCATCGGTAGTACCGCCCCCGTTAGCGGTACTACCGCCCTGTGCGGGGCTGGTTGGTGGGGCAACGGTTGGATTGTTTCCCCCACTATAAAAGGGGGTCCCCTTCTTCTCCTTTGACCTACCTCTTCCCCCTCAAGCTCCATTAATGCTCAAGCTCCATTAAATGCTCCAAGCTCCATTTTCGCCCGATCTATCTCTCTAGCCAATGAAACTTGTTGATTTGCTCGGGAGTGGTTGAGAAGGCCCCGATCTACACTTCCACCAAGGGATTTTCGATTCCCCCACTCATCCCTAGCGGATCTTGTTACTCTTGGGTGTTTGAGCACCCTAGACGGTTGAGGTCACCATGGAGCCATAGTCCATTGTGGTGAAGCTTCGTGGTTGTGTTGGGAGCCTCCGATTAAGTTGTGGAGATTGCCCCAACCTTGTTTGTAAAGGTTCGGTTGCCGCCTTCAAGGGCACCAATAGTGGAATCACGGCATCTCGCATTGTGTGAGGGCGTGAGGAGAATACGGTGGCCCTAGTGGCTTCTTGGGGAGCATTGTGCCTCCACACCGCTCTAACGGAGACGCACTTCCCCTCAAAAGGAAGGAACTTCGGTAACACATCCTCGTCTTCACCGGATCCACTCTTGGTTATCTCTTACCTTTACTTGTGCAAGCTCTTTAGTGTTACTTCTCTTGCTTGCTTGTATGCTTGTTGTTATTGCATCATATAGGTTGCTCACCTAGTTGCACATCTAGACAACCTACTTTGATGCAAAGTTTAATTTGGTAAAGAAAAGTTAAAAATTGGTAGTTTCCTATTCACCCCCCCCCCTCTAGTCAACCATATCGATCCTTTCATAATGATTGGACACTTCCTGAACCAACTCCTAAGCCAACTCCGAAGAAAAGGGGTATTCTCTTTCTCAGTCCTAAACATATGCAAGAGGCAAAGAAATCTATGAAAGAAAATGGTATCAAAGCTAAATATGTTAAGAATTTACCACCTATTGAAGAAATACATGGTCTTAATAACCCAACACATGTAGTAAAGGTAAATTCTCTCTATAGATTTGATGAAGGTGATATTCCTCGTAATAAGTCTGCTAGCCAATGCTTGGATGAGTTTGATAATTTTATTGTTAAACAAGAAAACTTCAATGCTTATGTTGGTAGACAATTAAACATAATGCTTATATGGTTGAACACTTGAGTGATTATATGCTAGAGTTAAAGGTGACCTTAAACTTATTAGTAAACATGCTTCTAAGGTTACCACTCAGGTAGAACAAGTGCTTAAAGCTCAAGATAATTTGCTCAATGAATTAACTAATAAGAAAAATGATAATGCTTTTAGAGTTATGACTAGAGGGGGTAAAATGACTCAGAAACCTTTGTATCCTGAAGGCCACCCTAAGAGAGTTGAGCAAGATTCTCAAAGAACTAATGTTGATGCACCTAGTCCTTCTAAGAAGAAGAAAAAGAAGAATGATAGGACTTTGCATGCTTCTAGTGAACATGTTGTTGACACACCTAAGAATCCCAATGACATTTCTATTTCTGATGCTGAAACACAATCTGGTAATGGACATGAACCTAGTGATAATGATGATGTTCATGTTGATGCTCAGCCTAGCAATAACAATGATGTAGAGATTGAACTTGCTGTTGATCTTGATAACCCACAATCAAAGAATCAACGTTATGATAAGAGAGACTTCGTTGCTAGGAAGCACGGTAAAGAAAGAGAACTATGGGTTCAGAAACCAATGCCTTATCCTCCTAAACCATCCAAGAAAAAAGGATGATGAGGATTTTGAGCGCTTTGCTGAAATGATTAGCCCTATCTTTTTGCGTATGCGTTTGACTGATATGCTTAAAATGAACCCTTATGCTAAGTATATGAAAGATATTGTTACAAATAAAAGAAAGATACCGAAAGTTGAGATTTCCACCATGCTTGCCAATTATACTTTTAAAGGTGGAATACCAAAGAAATTAGGAGATCCCGGAGTACCAACTATACCATGCTCAATGAAAAGAAACTATGTTAAAACTGCTTTATGTGATCTTGGAGCCGGTGTTAGTGTTATGCCTCTCTCTTTATGTCATAGACTTTATTTGAATAAGTTGACAACTACTGAAATATATTTGCAAATGGCCGATAAATCAACTGCTATACATGTCGGTATCTGTGAGGACGTGCCTGTTGTGGTTGCAAATGTTACTATATTAACGGACTTTGTTATTCTTGATATTCCCGAGGACGATAGTATGTCGATTATCCTTGGTAGACCCTTTTTGAATACTGCAGGGGCTGTTATTGATTGCAACAAAGGCAATGCCACCTTTCATGTTAATGGTAATGAGCATACGGTACACTTTCTGAGGAAACAACCTCAAGTCCACAGTATCAATTCTATTGGAAAAATTTCAATGATTACTATTGGAGGTTTTGAATTCCCTCTTCCTACTGTCAAGAAGAAATATGATATTCTAATTGTTGGGGACATGCATATCCCCATTGAGGTAACCTAGTGTTATTCAAAAATTCTCTGGTTTCATGTTATTCGAAAAGAGTTTGTTAACAAGACTTGATCAACCTTGTTAGTGGATTCCTTTTGATGAGCACGAGATGGATGAATTTAGAAAGCACAACTCTCTGTACCCTCCTTTTACTTTCTGTTATTTAGATTAAATAAATCAAAATAATATTTTCTGTCTTTTTTCTGAATTATCCTTGCAATAAAAATACTCTGAAAATAAAAGTTCTCCAAATGTCCTAAAAATGAAATATGATTTTTTGTAGAATATTTAAGAATTTCTGGCACTGAGAACACACCAGGGGGGCATCATTTGGCCACGAGGGCACAGGGCGCCCCCTTGGGGCGCGCCCCCTGCCTCGTGGACCCCACGTGGACCCCTTCCACTTATTCCAGCACCCACTCACTTCGTCTTCCTCCAGAAAAAATCCTCCCATAGCTCAAACCCGTGTGCTAGCTCATCTTGCTGCCATTTTCGATCTCTTTGCTCAAAGCTCCATTCACAAAACTGTTTGGGGAGATTGTTCTTTGGTATGTGACTCCTCCAATGGTCCAATTAGTTTTTGTTCTAGTGCTTTATTTATTGCAAATTTTTGCTGCTAAGGTGACCCTGTTCTTGAGCTTGCATGTCAAATTTATATGGTCCAAAGTAGTTTTAATGCATGATATAGCCTCTAGGCACCTGTGGGAGTAGTTGCTATCAATCTTGTTGAGTTTGGTTCACTTTTATTTTGAGTCACTAAAATTTCAGAAATTTTTCAAAGAAAGAAAAATGCATAGGAAAATGTACCAAGGTGGTTCCTCAAGGAAGCAAGGACCAAGGCTCGCGATACGTGAGCCGGACGATGAACCACTGAGGGAAGCTCAAGTGCGGCCTTGTGAATGACCGTCAGAGGAGTTTATGGTCCAGATAGGCATCAAGTATGAATTTGACGCGTATGTGCGTAATGCTGATCTTGAGGACATCGTGTCAGATAAGTGCCTACAGTACCACTACCTAACTGATTCCTTTGTGAGGAGGTTTAAATTTACATCCTCGCACAATTCTCACACCGTTTTATTTGATCTTTATTATAAATCATATACCATGGACTTAGAAGATTTTAATACTGCTTGTAAACTCCCGCAGTGGGGCAATGTTAGTGAACCTCGCAAATCTGAATATAAAGACTTTCTTGCTAGTATCACTATGGGGGAAACTAGAGAAATCACACAAGCTACCATAGGGAGCATTCATTTCCCTTCCATACATTATTTTGCTCTCTTTATAGGTAGATGCATTAACGGTGAAGATGAGGCTTGTCAAATGTGCGTTCCAGATCTTTGTGTCCTCAAGAGTGCGGTATTAGGCGATAAACAATATAACTTGGGGGGCATTGTGGCACGAAGGTTGCATCTTAACGGTATAAGTGGAGATTTGTTTGGTGGAATTTATGAAACTCGTGTAGCTAATTATCTTGGTGTACCCATACATGGAAATGATATGGAGTTACCTCCTGCTTATCTAGATTATAGTGCTATGGTTCGCCATCAGTTTCTTGAGAGGAATGAACAGTTCCTCCAGTACCGAGTAATCTTTTACAGACAGCGCACTATCCATGTTGCCCTCCATGTTACTACTTTCTTTAACTTTCAGGCAAAAATGAGATATGTTATAACCAGGGAGGAGGTGAACAAGTACGAGAGGAGGATGGAGGCAGCTTGCCTCCAAGCTATAGCTCTTCAGGCAGTAGCTGCTGCATCACAGTACAACCCTAGCTACGACTTTGGATATCTGCCAGGCTAGCAGTGGCCATAGACCAACTTAGGCCAAAAGGCTAAGCTTGGGGGAGTACGTATTTCTCACCGACATTACATTCATGTTCACACACTCATGCCAGTTGTCGGTGCTCATACTTTTTCATTGTACTATCCATGCTAGTTTATTTTCTTTTCTAAGCCTTCTTCTTGTGTGTTTGAAAAAACCTTAAGAAAAAACAAAAAAATAGTTATAGCTTTTAGCTAGTTTACTTTCCGTGCCTGTAGTAGTAATAATTGAAAGAAAACCCAAAAAGATATCTCGTTCTTCTTTTGCTTGTTGGGAGCTTTCCCGTGTAAATAGTTTTATTTCTTTTCTTTGGGGGTCGAGAGGAGAAGACCATGACGAAAATGTTGAGTGGCTCTCATATGAACTATTGTTGATTTAACCAAGAGCACATATTACCTTGTCTTCTCCCTTGTATTAAATGCTTGCAGATTCCAGCTTAGTCCAATGCACGTGGACTATTATTATTATCCACACCGTTCGGTCGTGCGAGTGAAAGGCAATAATGACATTATATGATGGACTTATTGAGATGAGAGAAGCTGGTATGAACTCGACCTATCTTGTTTTTATAAATATGATTAGTTCACCGTTCTTGATTCAGCCTATTATGAATGAAACATGTTTGCAATGACAATTAGAGATTATAGTTGCTCATGCCATGCTTAATTTTCTAGGAGTTTATAATGGTTTACCTTGCATGCCAACATGCTATTAAAATAGTTGTGATGTGGTATGATAGGGTGGTAACCTCCTTTGAACGATTCGAGTGGATTAACTTGGCACATGTTCACGCATGTAGTTGAAACAAAATCAACATAGCCTCCATGATATTTATGTTCATGGTGATTTATATCCTACTCATGCTTGCACTCATTGTTGATTAATCTTAATGCATGTTCATGACTGTTGTCGCTCTCTAGTTGGTCGCTTCCCAGTCTCTTTCTAGCCTTCACTTGTACTAAGCGGGAATACTGCTTGTGCATCAATTTCCATAAACCCCAAAGTTATTCCATATGAGTCCACCATACCTTCCTATATGCGGTATTTACCTGCCGTTCCAAGTAAATTTGTATGTGTCAAACTCTAAACCTTCAAATGAAATTTTGTTTTGTATACTCGAATAGCTCATGTATCAACTAGGGTTGTCTATATCTTCCATGCTAGGTGGGTTATTCTCACGATGAGTGGACTCCTCTCATCATTCATGAGAAAATGGACGGTAACCGGGATGCCCAGTCCCATGCTCAAATCAAATCAAAATAATTGCACACAAAACTCCCCCAGAATTGTTTTTAGTTGGACGGCACCCAATGTTTCGGACAAACCATAGATTGATGTTTATTGGTGGTGGAGGAGTATAAACTTTACCATTCTGTTTGGGAACCGCCTATAATGTGTGTAGCATGGAAGATATCGAGATCTCTTGGTTGTTATGTTGACAATGAAAGTATGCCACTCAAAATATTATTTATCTTTGTTTCGAAACTTGAGCACTGGCACCTCTGCAAATCCCTGCTTCCCTCTGCGAAGGGCCTATCTATTTACTTTTATGTTGAGTCATCATTCTCTTATTAAAAAGCACCCGTTGGAGAGCACCACTGTCATTCGCATGCATTGCTATTAATTTACATTGAGTATGACTGTGACTGGATCTCTTTTACCATAAATTACAATGTCTGTCAGTCCTTGATCTTCAGGGGTGCTCTGCATTTATGTTTTTCCGTCTCAGAAAGGGCTAGCGAGATACCATCTTGTTATATCATGTTATGATTGTTTTGAGAAAGTGTTGTCATCCGAGATTTATTATTATTGCTCGCTAGTTGATTATGCCATTGATATGAGTAAATATGAGACCTAAATGTTATTGCGAATATGGTTAGTTCATATTCTTTTCTGAAAACTTGAATGTTGGCTTTACATATTTGCAACAAGATCAAACAGAGTTTGTAAAAGTTTTTCTTTATCACTTTCAGTTTGTCAACTGAATTGCTTAAGGACAAGCAAAGGTTTAAGCTTGGGGAGTTGATACGTCTCCAATGTATCTACTTTTTCAAACACTTTTGCCCTTGTTTTGGACTCTAACTTGCAGGATTTGAATGGAACTAACCCGGACTGACGCTGTTTTCAGCAGAACTGTCATGGTGTTATTTTTGTGCAGAAATAAAAGTTCTCAGAATGACCTGAAAATCCACGGAGACATGTTTTGGCATTAATGAAAAATATTGGTGAAAGAATCAGCATCAGGGGGCCCACACCCAGTCCACGAGGGTGCAGGGCGCCCCCCCGGAGCGCCCCCAGCCTCGTGGGCCCCCTGAGACTCCACCGACCTCAATCCCAACTCCATATATTCACTTTCGGGGAGGAAAAAATCAGAGAGAAGGATTCATCGCGTTTTACGATACTAAGCCGCCGCCAAGCCCTAATCTTCCTTGGGAGGGCTGATCTGGAGTCCGTTCGGGGCTCCGGAGAGGGGAATCCGTCGCCATCATCATCATCAACCATCCTCCATCACCAATTTCATGATGCTCACCGTAGTGCATGAGTAATCTCATCATAGGCTTGTTGGACGGTGATGGGTTTGATGAGATTTACCATGTAATCGAGTTAGTTTTGTTAGGGTTTGATCCCTAGTATCCATTATGTTCTGAGATTGATGTTGCTATGACTTTGCTATGCTTAATGCTTGTCACTAGGGCCCGAGTGCCATGATTTCAGATCTGAACCTATTATGTTTTCATGAATTTATGTGAGTTCTTGATCCTATCTTGCAAGTCAATAGTCACCTACTATGTGTTATGATCCGGCAACCCCGAAGTGAAAATAATCAGGACCACTCCCGATGATGACCGTAGTTTGAGGAGTTCATGTATTCACTAAGTGTTAATGCTTTGGTCTGGTACTCTATTAAAAGGAGGCCTTAATATCCCTTAGTTTCCAATAGGACCCCGTTGCCACGGGAGGGTGGGACAAAAGATGTCATGCAAGTTCTTTTCCATAAGCATGTATGACTATATTTGGAATACATGCCTACATTACATTGATGAACTGGAGCTAGTTCTGTGCCACCCTATGTTATAACTGTTGCATGAGGAATCGCATCCGACATAATTATCGATCATTGATCCATTGCCTACGAGCTTTTGACATATTGATCTTTGCTTACTTACTTTTCCGTTGCCACTGTTACGATTGCTACAAAAACTGCTACTGATACTTTTGCCACCATTACCGTTACTTCCATACTACTTTGCTACTAAATACTTTGCTGCAGATATAAGTCTTTCAGGTGTGGTTGAATTGACAACTCAACTGCTAATAGTTGAGAATATTCTTTGGCTCCTCTTGTGTCGAATCAATAAATTTGGGTTGAATACTCTACCCTCGAAAACTATTGCGATCCCCTATACTTGTGGGTTATGATCCTGCTGCACCACGGTCACTGCACTCCATCTACATGCCGAGAAGCCTGTAGAAAAGGGTGTCGTCGTCTTCGCGTGCCCCGCCGGAGCCGCCACCGTCCCTGCTGGACCCTTGGCCAGGGTCGCCGACGCGCGGTGGGGCACTGGATGGCCCTACCTCGTCCTCCTCGTCACTTTCGAGGACGATGACGCCGGCCTCCTCACGCCCGCGGCGCCGGGCCTGGAGCTCCGCGTATGCCCGTCGCTGGCGGCGCACCTTCTCGCGGACGTAGTCCTCATTCGCCCATTTTAGGGCGGCCTTGTTGTCGGGGGCCACCATGTCGGCGTGCTCCGGCTTCACGAGGAGCAGGCCCGGCTCAAGCTTCGGCCGGACCAGGCGGAGGGGGCACGGGGAGGGGCGGGCACCCTCGTTGATGACGAGGGCGCCACTGCGGGTGCGACGCCGGAGCGGCGTCTCCTCCGGCTCTGGCTTGACGGGGCGGAGCGCCGGCGGGCCGGAGGAGAGCGAGCCGGAGCTCGAGGACGAGGACGTCCCCGGCTCCATTCGTCGCGGCGTCCAGGAACTGCCATGGCGGTGAGAGAAGGACGACCGTGATGGGTACTCGAGGTGCGGCACGTTGCCGGTCTCGATGTGGTCGAGGATGGCCTCGAGGGTGTGTCCTGGCACACCCCACCACTCGCGCCGCCCGTCGGTGTTGAGGCGGCCTCGGGGGATGATGCCGTTGGCGGAGGCGATCTACTCTTGGCGGTGGCGCTTGAAGTACATCGTCCACAACATTTCACTGTCGGCGGCGTACCTCGGCTCGTTCCGCTGCTCCTCCGTCAGGAACGAGAGGATGCGGGCGATCTCAGCCCGCCGTGCCGCCCTTCAGGCACAGGTGGCATCGGGACGCCGCCGGCGCTCAGCCTCCACACCCCGGACACACGCATGTCCGGGGGCGCCAGATACTCGGCCTCGTACAGGAGGCGCGCCTCTGGCTCTTGGAAATGGCGGCGGCCGAAACCGTTCGCCGCCGCGCCATCGCTTGGGAACCTCTCAACCATTAGCTCGTCGGCGGGAAGGGGGGAGTGTGCTACTTTGTGTGGCGATGTGAGGTGAAGTGTGGCAGGTGTGGTGTTCCCGGCGAGGGATCGGCTTTTATAGCCGCGGCCGGGCGACGAGAGCCTGCATGCCAGGCGACACGTGGCGGGAGCGGGTGGGACGCGCGTTGGTGGCGCCTTCACTGCGCCGCCCGTGAGGCTTCAATGGAGGCTGACCGACGCGGCAACCTTGGCCAGCCTTCGCATTAATTCTCGCGAGAACCGAGGCGATGAGGACGACGAAGCGGCGTCTCGTTGACGAGGCGGGCAAATCCCTGTTCGCTCCAAAATCGCTTACCCCGGCACCCTCGGGCGTCCCCCAACGCGCCGGGTTCGGCCTGGGTCTGTCGGCGCCAGTTTTGGCCAAAACCGGCGAAAATCGGGCTCCTGGGGGCGCGACTGGGCCGATTTTCGGCCACCGGTGACAAAAAAAAGCATGGGGGCCTGTTGGGGGCGCGGCTGGAGATGCTCTAAGTTTATGAGAGCTCAAAAATAAAAATAAGTGGGTGTGCATCCAACTTGCTTACTCAGGAAGACCTAGGGAAATTTGAGGAAGCTCATCATTGGAATATACAAGCCAAGTTCTATAATGAAAGATTCCCACTAGTATATGAAAGTGATATCATAGGAGACTCTGTATCATGAAGATCATGGTGCTACTTTGAAGCACAAGTGTGGCAAAAAGGATAATAACGTTGTCCCTTCTCTTTTTTCTCTTTTTTTATTTAGGCCTTCTCTCATTTTTTGGCCTCTTTTTTTCGTCTGGAGTCTCATCCCGACTTGTGGGGGAATCATAGTCTCCATCATCCTTTCCTCACATGGGACAATGCTCTAATAATGAAGATCATCACACTTTTATTTACTTACAACTCAAGAATTACAACTCGGTACTTAGAACAAAATATGACTCTATGTGAATGCCTCCGGCGATGTACCGGGATGTGTAATGAAAAATCAAGAGCGACATGTATAAAAAATGATGAACGGTGGCTTTGCCACAAATACGATGTCAACTACATGATCATGCAAAGAAATATGACAATGATGGAGCGTGTCATAATAAACGGAATGGTGGAAAGTTGCATGGCAACATATCTCGGAATGACTATGGAAATGCTATAATAGGTAGGTATGGTGGCTGTTTTGAGGAAGGTATATGGTGCGTTTATGGTACCGGTGAAAGTTGCGCGGTACTAGAGAGGCTAGCAATCGCGGAAAGGTGAGAGTGCGTATAATCCATGGACTCAACATTAGTCATAAATAAGGATGGCAATTTTACCCATGGACATTGATACCCATGGATATCTGACCCGTATGGATAGGGTTTGGATATGCTTTTGCGCCCATGGGCGGTTCCCAAACCTGACCCGATTACTCATGGATAGGGCATGGACATAATCTTGTACCCATGGATATATCCAAGCCAGACCCAATAGTATGACTTAATGGTGATATTTTTCTATCCCTACCCCATAGTCACATGTCCCACTGTAATTTCACCCATTATAATCTAAAACATTCAAAGCAAATTGCACAATCTCCGTCATAACTTTTGTTAGTTGACATTCAATCCCCACCTTAATATTACTTCAGCCCCCTTCAGATTTTTCATGTTGTTGTTAAATGACTCATCATTAAGTATCAGCCCGGTCTCCTCTTCTTACTCCTCTTGCATCCCGAGAGATGGTAGACACTATCAGCCACTATCTCCATGTTGGAGCACTTCAACAGCCAGCACCACTGGCCTATGACAACACAACTAAGTATCCCCTCGACCCCTCCGTCTTTGCCTTTTCACATGTGCATTGATGCATGGGTGCAACATCTTATGTGCACGTTGTGTTGTGTCTTATGTATATGTCTTGAGAGGACCCCATGGATATCCAACGGATATGGATATCCATCGGGTTTGGACATGGACACAATTTTTTGCCCATGGATTTTTTCATGGGCGGGCAGAGACTGTCTTCATGGATATGGAAGTGGATTCGATATTGTTCAACCCGACCCATTGCCATCCATAGTCATAAAGAACTCACATACTTATTGCAAAGATCTATTAGTCATCGAAACAAAGTACTACGCGCATGCTCCCAGGGGGATAGATTGGTAGGAAAAGACCATCGCTCATCCCCGACCGCCACTCATAAGGAAGACAATCAAAAAAATCTCATGCTCCAACTTCGTTACATAACGGTTCACCATACGTGCAAGCTATGGGACTTACATACCTTAACACAAGTATTTCTAGAATTCACAACTACTCACTAGCATGACTCTAATATCACCATCTTCATATCTCAAAACAATAATAAGGAATCAAACTTCTCATTGTATTCAATGCACTTTATATGAAAGTTTTTATTATATCCCTCTTGGATGCCTATCATATTAGGACTAATTTTATAACCAAAGAAAATTACCATGTTGTTTAGAGACTCTCAAAATAATATAAGTGAAGTATGAGAGTTCATCAATTTCTATAAAATAAAACCACCGCCATGCTCTAAAAATATATAAGTGAAGCACTAGAGCAAATTTTGCCTAGCTCAAAAGATATAAGTGAAGCACATAGAGCATTCTAATAAATCATGATTCATGCGTGTCTCTCTAAAAGCTGTGTACATCAAGGATCATTGTGGCAAACTAAAAGGCAAAGAATCAAATCATACAATACGCTCCAAGCAAAACACATATCATGTGGTGAATAAAAATATAGCCTCAAGTAAAGTTACCGATAGACGAAGACGAAAGAGGGGATGCCTTCTCGGGGCATCCCCAAGCTTAGGCTTTTTGACATCCTTGAATATTACCTTGGGGTGCCTTGGGCATCCCCAAGCTTAGGCTCTTGCCACTCCTTATTTCATAGTCCATCAAATCCTTAACCAAAACTTTAAAACTTCTCATAGGTTTCTTAATAGTGGAATCCGCAAGATGCAAATTTAAGAAACAATCATCAAATTCACGGAAACCTAACACGTCACATAAAGTTTTCGGTATCGTGGAAACACTAGAACCCAAATCACACAAAGCATAGAATTTATAATCTTTAATTTTAATCTTAATAGTAGGTTCCCACTCATCATAAAGTTTTGTAGGCATAGAAACTTCCAAATTAAGCTTTTCCTCATAAGATTGCATCATAGCATCAATGATGTGTTTAGTAAAAGCTTTGTTTTGATTATAAGCATGAGGATAATTCAACATGGATTGCAACAAGGAAATATAATCTATCAAAGAGCAATTATCATAATTAAAATCCTTGAAATCCAAAATAGTGGGTTCATTGCTATCTAAAGTTTTGACCTCTTCAATCCCACTTTTATCAATTTTTGCATCAAGATCTAGAAACTCTGAATCATTGGGATGCCTTCTAACTAAAGTTGACTCATCTTCAGTCCCATCTTTATCAAGATTTACATTGGAAAATAAAGATTCAATAGGAGTCACATCAATCACTTTTAGAACTTCATCATTATTTTCACGGAAACTGGAAGAACACACTTTTATAAACCAATCTTTCTTAGCATGCATTTTAGCGGTTCTTTCTTTGCATTCATCGATGGAAATTCTCATGGCTTTGAGAGACTCATTGATATCATGCTTAGGGGGGATAGATCTAAGTTTCAAAGAATCAACATCAAGAGAAATTCTATCCACATTCCTAGCCGAATCATCAATCTTCAGCAATTTTTCTTCAATCAAAGCATTGAAATTCTTTTACGAACTAATAAATTATTTAACATTATTCTCAAATTCAGAGGGCATCTTATTATAATTTCCATAAGAATTGTTGTAGGAATTACCATAATTATTAGAGGAATTACTAGGAAACGGCCTAGGATTAACATTACCTCTATACGCGTTATTACCAAAATTGTTCCTACCAACAAAATTCACATTCATAGATTCATTATTATTTTCAATCAAAGTATACAAAAGAATATCATTAGGATCAATAGGATCACTCTTACTAGCAAACAATTTCATAAGTTCATCCATCTTTCTACTCAAAACATTTATTCTTTAATTGCATGCACTTTTTTACTAGTGGAAGATTTTTCGGTATGCCATTGAGAATAGTTAACCATAATATTATCTAGGAGTTAAGTAGCTTCTCCCAAAGTAATTTCCATAAAAGTGCCTCCCGCGGCCGAATCTAAAAAATTTGTAGAAGCAAAATTCAATCCGGCATAAAAAATTTGTATAATCATCCATAAATTCAAACCATGAGTAGGGCAATTTCTAATCATCAATTTCATCCACTCCCAAGATTGTGCAGCATGTTCATGATAAAGTTGCTTAAAATTCATAATATCGTTTCTAAGGGAGATGATCTTAGCGGGAGGAAAATACTTGAAAATAAAAGGATCTTTACACTTATTCCATGAATCAATACCATTTTTAGGCAAAGATGAAAACCAAGTTTTAGCGCAATCCCTAAGCGAGAACAGAAATAACTTCAACTTAACAATATCATTATCCACATCTTTTTTCTTTTTCATATCGCACAAATCAACGATATTATTAAGATGGGATGCGGCATCTTCATTGGGAAAGCCGGAAAATTAATCTTTCATAAAAAAGATTCAGCAAAGCAGTATTAATCTCACAAGATTTCGCGTTAGCATCGGGAGCAATCGAAGTACTAATAAAATCATTATTGTTGGTATTGGAAAAGTCACACAATTTGGTATTATTTTGAGCCATCGTGACAAAGCAAGCAATCCAACACACGAGCACAAAAGAAGAAAACGAAGAAGACGAACAGAAGAGGGGTGAAGAAAAGACGAATCTTCTTGAAAATCGTTTTAGAAGTGGGGGAGAGGAAGATGAGAGGCGAATGGCGAATAATGTAATGGAGAGATGAGAGTTTATGATGGGTACTTGGTATGTCTTGGCTTGGTGTAGATCTCCCCAGCAACGGCGCCAGAAATCCTTCTTGCTACCTCTTGAGCTTGCATTGGTTTTTCCTTGAAGAGGAAAGGGTGATGCAGCAAAGTAGCGTAAGTATTTCCCTCAATTTTGAGAACCAAGGTATCAATCCAGTAGGAGACTACGCAACAAGCCATCGAATACCTGCACAAACAAACACCAACTTGCAACCAACGCGACAAATGGGTTGTCAATCCCTTCACGGTTATTCACAAAGTGAGATCTGATAGAGATGGATAAACGATAAAGTAATATTTTTAGTTTATGGAACGGAAAGTAAAAGATTGCAAAGTAAGGGAACAGCGATAGAAATTGGCAAGTTGACGGGAAACTAATATGATGTAAAATAGACCCGGGGCCATAGGTTTCACTAGAGGCTCTCTCAAGATAGAAGTTATTAAGGTGGGTGAACAAATTACTGCCAAGCAATTGATAGAAAAGCGCAAAGTTATGACGATATCTAAGGCAATGATCATGAATATAGGCATCACGTCCGTGTCAAATAGACCGAAATGATTCTGCATCTACTACTATTACTCCACACATCGACCGACTCCTGCCTGCATCTAGAGTGTTAAGTTCATAAGAACAGAGTAACACATTAAGCAAGATGACATGATGTAGCGGGATTAACTCAAGCAATATGATGAAAACCCCATCTTGTTATCCTCGATGGCAACAATACAATATGTGCCTTGTTGTCCCTACTGTCACTGGGAAAGGACACCGCAAGATTGAACCCAAAGCTAAGCACTTCTCCCATTGCAAGAAAAACCTATCTAGTTGGCTAAACCAAATCAATAGTTCGAAGAGACTTGCAAAGATATCAAATCATGCATATAAGAATTCAGAGGAGATTCAAATAATATTCATAGATAAGCTGATCATAAATCCACAATTCATCGGATCTCGGCAAACACACCACAAAAGAGTATTACATCAAATAGATCTCCAAGAACATCGAGGAGAACTTTGTATTGAGAATCAAAGAGAGAGAAGAAGCCATCTAGCTACCAGCTATGGACCCATATGTCTGAAGTAAACTACTCATGCTTCATCGGAGAGGCAATGGTGTTGATGTAGAAGCCCTCTGTGATCGATTCCCCCTCTGGAGGGATGCCGGAAAAGGCCCCAAGATGGGATCTCACGGGTATAGAAGGTTGCAGCGGTGGAAAAGTGGTTTTGTAGCTCCCCTGGATGTTTTGGGGGTATAAGAGTATATATAGGAGGAAGAATTAGGCCAAGAGAGCTACAAGGGGCCCACAAGGTTGGGGGCGCGCCCTCCACCCTTGTGGCTGAAGGAAATATGCCCTAGAGGCAACAATAAAGTTATTATTTATTTCCTTATATCATGATAAATGTTTATTATTCATGCTAGAATTGTATTAACCAGAAACATAATACATGTGTGAATACATAGACAAATAGAGTGTCACTAGTATGCCTCTACTTGACTAGCTCGTTGATCAAAGATGGTTAAGTTTCCTAACCATTGACATGGGTTGTCATTTGATTAACGGGATCACATCATTAGGAGAATGATGTGATTGACTTGACCCATTCCGTTAGCTTAGCACTTGATCGTTTAGTTTGTTGCTATTGCTTTCTTCATGACTTATACATGTTCCTATGACTATGGGATTATGCAACTCCTGCTTACCAGAGGAACACTTTGTGTGCTACCAAACGTCACAACGTAGCTGGGTGATTATAAAGGTGCTCTACAGGTATCTCCAAAGGTACTTGTTGGGTTGGCGTATTTCGAGATTAGGATTTGTCACTTCGATTGTCAGAGAGTTATCTCTGGGCCCTCTCGGTAATGCACATCACTTAAGCCTTGCAAGCGTTGCAACTAATGAGTTAGTTGCGGGATGATGTATTACGGAACGAGTAAAGAGACTTGCCGGTAACGAGATTGAACTAGGTATTGAGATACCGATGATCAAATCTCGGGCAAGTAACATACCTATGACAAAGGGAACAACGTATGTTGTTATGCGGTTTGACCGATAAAGATCTCTGTAGAATATGTAGGAGCCAATATGAGCATCCAGGTTCCGCTATTGGTTATTGACCGGAGATGTGTCTCGGTCATGTCTACATAGTTCTCGAACCCGTAGGGTCCGCACGCTTAATGTTTCGATGACAGTTATATTATGAGTTTATGAGTTTTGATGTACCGAAGGTTGTTCGGAGTCCCGGATGTGATCACGGACATGACGAGGAGTCTCGAAATGGTCGAGACATGAAGATTGATATATTGGACGACTATATTCGGACACCGGAATGGTTCCGGGGGTTATCGGATAAATACCGGAGTACCGGGGGGTTACCGGAACCCCCCTCCCCCGGGGGGGGGGGGGGGCTATTGGGCCTCATGGGCCCAAAGTGGTGGAAGAGGAGAGGCAGCAGGAGGTGGTGCGCGGCCCCCCTTGCCCCAATCCGAATTGGGAAAGGGGAGGGGGCGCGGCCCCCCTTCTCCTTCCTTCTCTCCACCTCCTCCTTCCCCCTTCTCCTAGTTGGAATAGGAAAGGGGGGCGAAACCTACTTGGAGTAGGATTGCCCCCCCTTAGGCGCGCCTCCTCCTCTTGGTCGGCCCCCTCCTCCTCCCCCCTTTATATACGGAGGAGGGGGCACCCCATAGACACAACAATTGATCAAGTTGATCTTTTAGCCGTGTGTGGTGCCCCCCTCCACCATAGTCCACCTCGACAATACTATAGCAGTGCTTAGGCAAAGCCCTGCGTTGGTAGAACATCAACATCGTCACCACGCCGTCGTGCTGACGAAACTCTCCCTCGACACTCGGCTGGATCGGAGTTCGAGGGACGTCATCGGGCTGAACGTGTGCTGAACTCGGAGCTGCCGTGCGTTCGGTACTTGATCGGTCAGATCGTGAAGACGTACGACTACATCAACCGCGTTGTGCTAATGCTTCCGCTTTCGGTCTACGAGGGTACGTAGACAACACTCTCCCCTCTTGTTGCTATGCATCACCATGATCTTGCGTGTGCATAGGAATTTTTTTGAAATTACTATGTTCCCCAACAGTGGCATCAGAGCCTGGTTTTATGCATAGATGTCATATGCACGAGTAGAACACAAGTGAGTTGTGGGCGATATAAGTCATACTGCTTACTAGCATGTCATACTTTGGTTCAGCAGTATTGTTGGATGAAGCGGCCCGGACCGACATTACGCGTACGCTTACGCGAAACTGGTTCTACCGACGTGCTTTGCACACAGGTGGCTGGCGGGTGTCAGTTTCTCCAACTTTAGTTGAACCGAGTGTGGCTACGCCCGGTCCTTGTGAAGGTTAAAACAGCACCAACTTGACAAACTATCGTTGTGGTTTTGATGCGTAGGTAAGAACGGTTCTTGCTAAGCCCGTAGCAGCCACGTAAAATTTGCAACAACAAAGTAGAGGACGTCTAACTTGTTTTTGCAGGGCATGTTGTGATGTGATATGGTCAAGACATGATGCTAAATTTTATTGTATGAGATGATCATGTTTTATAACCGATTTATCGGCAATTGGCAGGAGCCATATGGTTGTCGCTTTATTGTATGCAATGCAATCGCCCTGTAATGCTTTACTTTATCACTAAGCGGTAGTGATAGTCGTGGAAGCATAAGATTGGCGAGACGACAACGATGCTACGATTGAGATCAAGGTGTCGCGCCGGTAACGATGGTGATCCTGAAGGTGCTTCGGAGATGGAGATCACAAGCACAAGATGATGATGGCCATTGAAGGAAATATGCCCTAGAGGCAATAATAAAGTTATTATTTATTTCCTTATATCATGATAAATGTTTATTATTCATGCTAGAATTGTATTAACCGGAAACATAATACATGTGTGAATACATAGACAAACAGAGTGTCACTAGTATGCCTCTACTTGACTAGCTCGTTAATCAAAGATGGTTATGTTTCCTAACCATGGACAAAGAGTTGTTATTTGATTAACAGGATCACGTCATTAGGTGAATGATCTGATTGACATGAACCATTCCATTAGCTTAGCACCCGATCGTTTAGTATGTTGCTATTGCTTTCTTCATGACTTATACATGTTCCTATGACTATGAGATTATGCAACTCCCGTTTGCCAGAGGAACACTTTGTGTGCTACCAAACGTCACAATGTAACTGGGTGATTATAAAGGTGCTCTACAGGTGTCACCAAAGGTACATGTTGGGTTGGCGTATTTCGAGATTAGGATTTATCACTCCGATTGTCGGAGAGGTATCTCTGGGCCCTCTCGGTAATGCACATCACATAAGCCTTGCAAGCATTGCAACTAATGAGTTAGTTGTGAGATGATGTATTACGGAACGAGTAAAGAGACTTGCCGGTAATGAGATTGAACTAGGTATTGAGATACCGACGATCGAATCTTGGGCAAGTAACATACCGATGACAAAGGGAACAACGTATGTTGTTATGCGGTCTGACCGATAAAGATCTTTGTAGAATATGTAGGAACCAATATGAGCATCCAGGTTCCGCTATTGGTTATTGACCGGAGACGTGTCTCGATCATGTCTACATTGTTCTCGAACCGTAGGGTCTGCACGCTTAACGTTACGATGACAGTTTCATTACGAGTTTATGTATTTTGATGTACCGAAGGTTTTTCGGAGTCCCGGATGTGATCATGGACATGACGAGGAGTCTCGAAATGGTCGAGACATAAAGATCGATATATTGGAAGCCTATATTTGGATATCGGAATCGTTCCAGGTGAAATCGGGATTTTACCGGAGTACCGGGGGGTTACCGGAACCCCCCGGGGGTTATTGGGCCTACATGGGCCCTAAGGAAGAAGAGGAAAGGAGACAAGAGGTGGCCGCGCGCCCCTCCCCTCCCTAGTCCGAATAGGACAAGGAGAGGGGGGCGGCGCCCCCCCCCCTTTCCTTTCCCTCTTCCTCCTCTTTCCCCCTTCTCCTTCTCCAACTAGGAAAGAAGGGAGTCCTACTCCCGATGGGAGTAGGACTCCCCCTTGGCACGCCCTCCTTGGCCGGCCGCCCCCTCCCCTTGGCTCCTTTATATACGGGGGCAAGGGGGCACCCTAGGACACACAAGTTGATCTTCGTGATCGTTCCTTAGTCGTGTGCGGTGCCCCCCTCCACCATATTCCACCTCGGTCATATTGTAGCAGTGCTTAGGCGAAGCCCTGCGACGGTTGAACATCAAGATCGTCACCACGCCGTCGTGCTGACGGAACTCCTCCCTGAAGCTTTGTTGGATCGGAGCCCGGGGAGCGTCATCGAGCTGAACGTGTGCCAAGAACTCGGAGGTGCCGGAGTAACGGTGCTTGGATCGGTTGGACCGGGAAGACGTACGACTACTTCCTCTACGTTGTGTCAATGCTTCCGCTTCGGTCTACGAGGGTACGTAGACAACACTCTCCCTTCTCGTTGCTATGCATCACCATGATCTTGCGTGTGCGTAGGAAATTTTTTGAAATTACTACGTTCCCCAACAGTGGCATCAGAGCCTAGGTTTTATGGTTTGATGTTATATGCACGAGTAGAACACAAGTGAGTTGTGGGCGATATAAGTCATACTGCTTACCAGCATGTCATACTTTGGTTCGGCGGTATTGTTGGATGAAGCGGCCCGGACCGACATTACGCGTACGCTTACGCGAGACTGGTTCTACCGCCGTGCTTTGCACACAGGTGGCTGGCGGGTGTCAGTTTCTCCAACTTTAGTTGAACCGAGTGTGGCTACGCCCGGTCCTTGCGAAGGTTAAAACAGTACCAACTTGACAAACTATCGTTGTGGTTTTGATGCGTAGGTAAGATTGGTTCTTGCTTAAGCCCGTAGCAGCCATGTAAAACTTGCGAAAAAAAAGTAGAGGACGTCTAAATTGTTTTTGCAGGGCATGTTGTGATGTGATATGGTCAAAGCATGATGCTAAATTTTATTGTATGAGATAATCATGTTTTGTAACCGAGTTATCGGCAACTGGCAGGAGCCATATGGTTGTCGCTTTATTGTATGCAATGCAATCGCCCTGTAATGCTTTAGTTTATCACTAAGCGGTAGCGATAGTCGTAGAAGCATAAGATTGTGATCAAGGTGTCGCGCCGGTGACGATGGTGATCATGACGGTGCTTCGGAGATGGAGATCACAAGCACAAGATGATGATGGCCATATCATATCACTTATATTGATTGCATGTGATGTTTATCTTTTATGCATCTTATCTTGCTTTGATTGACGGTAGCATTATAAGATGATCCCTCACTAAATTATCAAAGTATAAGTGTTCTCCCTGAGTATGCACCGTTGCGAAAGTTCTTCGTGCTGAGACACCACGTGATGATTGGGTATGATAGGCTCTACATTCAAATACAACGGGTGCAAAACAGTTACACATGCGGAATACTCAGGTTAAACTTGACGAGCCTAGCATATATGGCCTCGGAACACTGAGACCGAAAGGTCGAGCGTGAATCATATAGCAGATATGATCAACAAAGCGATGTTCACCATTGAAAACTACTCCATTTCACGTGATGATCGGTTATGGTTTAGTTGATTTGGATCACGTGATCACTTAGATGATTAGAGGGATGTCTATCTAAGTGGGAGTTCTTAAGTAATATGATTAATTGAACTTAAATTTATCATGAACTTAGTCCCTGATAGTATCTTGCTTGTTTATGTTTGATTGTAGATAGATGGCCCGTGCTGTTGTTCCGTTGAATTTTAATGCGTTCCTTGAGAAAGCAAAGTTGAAAGATGATGGTAGCAATTACACGGACTGGGTCCGTAACTTGAGGATTATCCTCATTGCAGCACAGAAGAGTTACGTCCTGGAAGCACCGCTGGGTGACAGGCCTGCTGATGATGCAACTGACGATGTTAAGAACGTCTGGCAGAGCAAAGCTGATGACTACTTGATAGTTCAATGTGCCATGCTTTACGGCTTAGAACCAGGACTTCAACGACGTTTTGAACGTCATGGGGCATATGAGATGTTCCAGGAGTTGAAGTTAATATTCAAGCAGAATGCCCGGATTGAGAGATATGAAGTCCCCAATAAATTCTATAGCTGCAAGATGGAGGAGAATAGTTCTGTCAGTGAACATATACTCAAGATGTCTGGGTATTGTAATCACTTGATTCAACTGGGAGTTAATCTTCCGTATGATAGCGTCATTGACAGAATTCTCCAATCACTTCCACCAAGCTACAAGAGCTTCGTGATGAACTATAATATGCAAGGGATGGATAAGACAATTCCCGAGCTCTTCGCAATGCTAAAGGCTACGGAGGTAGAAATCAAGAAGGAGCATCAAGTGTTGATGGTCAACAAGACCACTAGTTTCAAGAAAAAGGGCAAAGGGAAGAAGAAGGGGAACTTCAAGAAGAACAGCAAGCAAGTTGCTGCTCAGGAGAACAAACCCAAGTCTGGACCTAATCTTGAAACTGAGTGCTTCTACTGCAAGCAGACTGGTCACTAGAAGCGGAACTACCCCAAGTATTTGGCGGATAAGAAGGATGGCAAGGTGAACAAAGGTATATGTGATATACATGTTATTGATGTGTACCTTACTAGAGCTCGCAGTAGCACCTGGGTATTTGATACTGGTTCTGTTGCTAATATTTGCAACTCGAAACAGGGACTACGGATTAAGCGAACACTGGCAAAGGACGAGGTGACGATGCGCGTGGGAAATGGTTCCAAAGTCGATGTGATCGCGGTCGGCATGCTACCTCTACATCTACCTTCGAGATTAGTATTAGACCTAAATAATTGTTATTTGGTGCTAGCGTTGAGCATGAACATTATATCTGGATCTTGTTTAATGCGAGACGATTATTCATTTAATTCAGAGAATAATGGTTGTTCTATTTATATGAGTAATATCTTTTATGGTCATGCACCCTTGAAGAGTGGTCTATTTTTGATGAATCTCGATAGTAGTGATACACATATTCATAATGTTGAAGCCAAAAGATGCAGAGTTGATAATGATAGTGCAACTTATTTGTGGCACTACCGTTTAGGTCATATCGGTGTAAAGCGCATGAAGAAACTCCATACTGATGGACTTTTGGAACCACTTGATTATGAATCACCTGGTACTTGCGAACCGTGCCTCATGGGCAAGATGACTAAAATGCCGTTCTCCGGTACTATGGAGAGAGCAATAGATTTGTTGGAAATCATACATACAGATGTATGTGATCCGATGAATGTTGAGGCTCATGGCGGATATCGTTATTTTCTCACCTTCACAGATGATTTAAGTAGATATGGGTATATCTACTTAATGAAGCATAAGTCTGAAACATTTGAAAAGTTCAAAGAATTTCAGAGTGAAATTGAAAATCATTGTAACAAGAAAATAAAGTTTCTACGATCTGATCGTGGAGGAGAATATTTGAGTTACGAGTTTGGTCTACATTTGAAACAATGCGGAATAGTTTCGCAGCTCACGCCACCCGGAACACCACAGCGTAGTGGTGTGTTTGAACGCCATAATCGTACTTCACTTGATATGGTGTGATCTATGATGTCTCTTACAGATTTACCGCTATCGTTTTGGGGTCATGCTTTAGAGACGGCTGCATTCACGTTAAATAGGGCACCATCAAAATCCGTTGAGACGACGCCTTATGAACTGTGGTTTGGCAAGAAACCAAAGTTGTCGTTTCTTAAAGTTTGGGGCTGTGATGCTTACGTGAAAAAGCTTCAACCTGATAAGCTCGAACCCAAATCGGAGAAATGTGTCTTCATAGGATACCCAAAGGAGACTGTTGGGTACACCTTCTATCACAGATCCGAAGGCAAGACATTCGTTGCTAAAACTGGATCCTTTCTAGAGAAGGAGTTTCTCTCGAAAGAAGTGAGTGGGAGGAAAGTAGAACTTGATGAGGTAACTGTACCTGCTCCCTTATTGGAAAGTAGTACATCACAGAAACCGGTTTCTGTGACACCTAAACCAATTAGTGAGGAAGTTAATGATGATGATCATAGAACTTCAGATCAAGTTGATACTGAACCTCCTAGATCAAACAGAGTAAGATCCGCACCAGAGTGGTATGGTAATCCTGTTCTGGAAGTCATGCTACTAGATCATGATGAACCTACGAATTATGAAGAAGCGATAGTGAGCCCAGATTCCACGAAATGGCTTGAAGCCATGAAATCTGAGATGGGATCCATGTATGAGAACAAAGTGTGGACTTTGGTTGACTTGCCCGATGATCGGCAAGCAATTGAGAATAAATGGATCTTCAAGAAGAAGACTGACGCTGACGGTAATGTTACTGTCTACAAAGCTCGACTTGTTGCAAAAAGTTTTCGACAAGTTCAACGGGTTGACTACGATGAGACCTTCTCACCCGTAGCGATGCTTAAGTCTGTCCAAATCATGTTAGCAATTGTCGCATTTTATGATTATGAAATTTGGCAAATGGATGTCAAAACTGCATTCCTGAATGGATTTCTGGAAGAAGAGTTGTATATGATGCAACCAGAAGGTTTTGTCGATCCAAAGGGAGCTAACAAAGTGTGCAAGCTCCAGCGATCCATTTATGGACTGGTGCAAGCCTCTCGGAGTTGGAATAAACGCTTTGATAGTGTGATCAAAGCATTTGGTTTTATACAGACTTTTGGAGAAGCCTGTATTTACAAGAAAGTGAGTGGGAGCTCTGTAGCATTTCTGATATTATATGTGGATGACATATTGCTGATTGGAATTGATATAGAATTTGTGGATAGCATAAAGGGATACTTGAATAAGAGTTTTTCTATGAAAGACCTCGGTGAAGCTGCTTACATATTGGGCATCAAGATCTATAGAGATAGATCAAGACGCTTAATTGGACTTTCACAAAGCACATACCTTGACAAAGTTTTGAAAAAGTTCAAAATGGATCAAGCAAAGAAAGGGTTCTTGCCTGTGTTACAAGGTGTGAAGTTGAGTAAGACTCAATGCCCGACCACTGCAGAAGATAGAGAGAAGATGAAAGATGTTCCCTATGCTTCAGCCATAGGCTCTATCATGTATGCAATGCTGTGTACCAGACCTGATGTGTGCCTTGCTATAAGTCTAGCAGGGAGGTACCAAAGTAATCCAGGAGTGGATCACTAGACAGCGGTCAAGAACATCCTGAAATACCTAAAAAGGTCTAAGGATATGTTTCTCGTATATGGAGGTGACAAAGAGCTCATCGTAAACGGTTACGTTGATGCAAGCTTTGACACTGATCCGGATGATTCTAAATCGCAAACCGGATACGTGTTTACATTAAACGGTGGAGCTGTCAGTTGGTGCAGTTCTAAACAAAGCGTTGTGGCAGGATCTACATGTGAAGCGGAATACATAGCTGCTTCGGAAGCAGCAAATGAAGGAGTCTGGATGAAGGAGTTCATATCCGAACTAGGTGTCATACCTAGTGCATCGGGTCCAATGAAAATCTTTTGTGACAATACTGGTGCAATTGCCTTGGCAAAGGAATCCAGATTTCACAAGAGAACCAAGCACATCAAGAGACGCTTCAATTCCATCCGGGATCTAGTCCAGGTGGGAGACATAGAGATTTGCAAGATACATACGGATCTGAATGTAGCAGACGCGTTGACTAAGCCTCTTCCACGAGCAAAACATGATCAACACCAAGGCTCCATGGGTGTTAGAATCATTACTGTGTAATCTAGATTATTGACTCTAGTGCAAGTGGGAGACTGAAGGAAATATGCCCTAGAGGCAATAATAAAGTTATTATTTATTTCCTTATATCATGATAAATGTTTATTATTCATGCTAGAATTGTATTAACCGGAAACATAATACATGTGTGAATACATAGACAAACAGAGTGTCACTAGTATGCCTCTACTTGACTAGCTCGTTAATCAAAGATGGTTATGTTTCCTAACCATGGACAAAGAGATGTTATTTGATTAACGGGATCACGTCATTAGGTGAATGATCTGATTGACATGACCCATTCCATTAGCTTAGCACCCGATCGTTTAGTATGTTGCTATTGCTTTCTTCATGACTTATACATGTTCCTATGACTATGAGATTATGCAACTCCCGTTTGCCGGAGGAACACTTTGTGTGCTACCAAACGTCACAATGTAACTGGGTGATTATAAAGGTGCTCTACATGTGTCACCAAAGGTACATGTTGGGTTGGCGTATTTCGAGATTAGGATTTATCACTCCGATTGTCGGAGAGGTATCTCTGGGCCCTCTCGGTAATGCACATCACATAAGCCTTGCAAGCATTGCAACTAATGAGTTAGTTGTGAGATGATGTATTATGGAACGAGTAAAGAGACTTGTCGGTAACGATATTGAACTAGGTATTGAGATACCGACGATCGAATCTCGGGCAAGTAACATACCGATGACAAAGGGAACAACGTATGTTGTTATGCGGTCTGACCGATAAAGATCTTCGTAGAATATGTAGGAACCAATATGAGCATCCAGGTTCCGCTATTGGTTATTGACCGGAGACGTGTCTCGGTCATGTCTACATTGTTCTCGAATCGTAGGGTCCGCACGCTTAACGTTACGATGACAGTTTCATTATGAGTTTATGTATTTTGATGTACCGAAGGTTGTTCGGAGTCCCGGATGTGATCATGGACATGACGAGGAGTCTCGAAATGGTCGAGACATAAAGATCGATATATTGGAATCCTATATTTGGATTTCGGAATTGTTCCGGGTGAAATCGGGATTTTACCGGAGTACCGGGGGGGTTACCGGAACCCCCCGGGGGTTATTGGGCCTACATGGGCCCTAAGGGAGAAGAGGAAAGGAGACAAGAGGTGGCCGCGCGCCCCTCCCCTCCCTAGTCCGAATAGGACAAGGATAGGGGGGCGGCGCCCCCCCCCCCCCCTTTCCTTTCCCTCTTCCTCCTCTTTCCCCCTTCTCCTTCTCCAACTAGGAAAGAAGGGAGTCCTACTCCCGATGGGAGTAGGACTCCCCCTTGGCGCGCCCTCCTTGGCCGGCCGCCCCCTCCCCTTGGCTCCTTTATATACAGGGGCAAGGGGGCACCCTAGGACACACAAGTTGATCTTCGTGATCGTTCCTTAGCCGTGTGCGGTGCCCCCCTCCACCATATTCCACCTCGGTCATATTGTAGCGGTGCTTAGGCGAAGCCCTGCGACGGTTGAACATCAAGATCGTCACCACGCCGTCGTGCTGACGGAACTCCTCCCTGAAGCTTTGTTGGATCGGAGCCCGGGGAGCGTCATCGAGCTGAACGTGTGCCAAGAACTCGGAGGTGCCGGAGTAACGGTGCTTGGATCGGTTGGACCGGGAAGACGTACGACTACTTCCTCTATGTTGCGTCAACGCTTCCGCTTCGGTCTACGAGGGTACGTAGACAACACTCTCCCCTCTTGTTGCTATGCATCACCATGATCTTGCGTGTGCGTAGGAAATTTTTTGAAATTACTACGTTCCCCAACAGCAATATCATATCACTTATATTGATTGCATGTGATGTTTATCTTTTATGCATCTTATCTTGCTTTGATTGACGGTAGCATTATAAGATGATCCCTCACTAAATTATCAAAGTATAAGTGTTCTCCCTGAGTATGCACCGTTGCGAAAGTTCTTCGTGCTGAGACACCACGTGATGATTGGGTATGATAGGCTCTACATTCAAATACAACGGGTGCAAAACAGTTACACACGCGGAATACTCAGGTTAAACTTGACGAGCCTAGCATATAACAGATATGGCCTAGGAACACGGAGACCGAAAGGTCGAGCGTGAATCATATAGTAGATATGATCAACATAGTGATGTTCACCGTTGATACTACTCCATCTCACGTGATGATCGGACATGGTTTAGTTGATATGGATCACGTGATCACTTAGAGGATTAGAGGGATGTCTATCTAAGTGGGAGTTCTTAAATAATATGATTAATTGAACTTAAATTTATCATGAACTTAGTACCTGATAGTATCTTGCTTGTCTATGTTGATTGTAGATAGATGGCATGTGCTGTTTGATGACCCACAAGTATAGGGGATCTATCGTAGTCCTTTCGATAAGTAAGAGTGTCGAACCCAACGAGGAGCAGAAGGAAATGATAAGCGGTTTTCAGCAAGGTATTCTCTGCAAGTACTGAAATAAGTGGTAACAGATAGTTTTGTGATAAGATAAATTGTAACGAGCAACAAGTAACAAAAGTAAATAAAGTGCAGCAAGGTGGCCCAATCCTTTTTGTAGCAAAGGACAAGCCGGAACAAACTCTTATATAAGGAAAAGCGCTCCCGAAGACAAGTGGGAATATCGTCAAGCTAGTTTTCATCATGTTCATATGATTCGTGTTCGATACTTTGATAATTTGATATGTGGGTGGACCGGTGCTTGGGTGCTATTCTTACTTGAACAAGCATCCACTTATGATTAACCTCTATTGCAAGCATCCGCAACTACAACAAAAGTATTAAGGTAAACCTAACCATAGCATGAAACATGTGGATCCAAATCAGCCCCTTACGAAGCAACGCATAAACTAGGGTTTAAGCTTCTGTCACTCTAGCAACCCATCATCTACTTATTACTTCCCAATGCCTTCCTCTAGGCCCAAATAATGGTGAAGTGTTATGTAGTCGATGTTCACATAACACCACTAGAGGCTAGACAACATACATCTTATCAAAATATCAAACAAATACCAAATTCACATGACTACTAATAGCAAGACTTCTCCCTTGTCCTCGGGAACAAACGTAATTACTCACAAAGCATATTCATGTTCATAATCAGAGGGGTAATAATATGCATATAGGATCTGAACATATGATCTTCCACCAAATAAACCAACTAGCATCAACTACAAGGAGTAATCAACACTACTAGCAACCTACTAGCACCAATCCCAGACTTTGGGACAAGAATTGGATACAAGAGATGAACTAGGGTTTGGAGATGAGATGGTGCTGGTGAAGATGTTGATGGAGATTGCCCTCTCCCGATCAGAGGAGCGTTGGTGATGACGATGGTGATGATTTCCCCCTCCCGGAGGGAAGTATCCCCGACAAAACAGCTCTGCCGGAGCTCTAGATTGGTTCCGCCAAGGTTCCGCCTCGTGGCGGCGGAGTCTCGTCCCGAAAAGTTCCTTCTCGTTTTTTCTCATCGAAAGACTTCATATAGGAGAAGATGGACGTCGGAGAGCCACCGGGGGGGCCATGAGGTAGGGGGCGCGCCCTAGGAGGGGGGGCGCCCCCACCCTCGTGAGCAGGGTATGGGCCCCCTGGCCTTCATCTTTGGCGAGGATTTTTCTTTATTTATTTTAAGATGTTCCGTGGAGTTTCAGGACTTTTGGAGTTGCGCAGAATAGGTCTCTAATATTTGCTCCTTTTCCAGCCCAGAATTCCAGCTGCCGGCATTCTCCCTCCTTATGTAAACCTTGTAAAATAAGAGAGAATAGCCATAAGTATTGTGACATAAAGTGAAATAATAGTCCATAATGCAATAAATATCGATATAAAAGCATGATGCAAAATGGACGTATCAACTCCCCCAAGCTTAGACCTCGCTTGTCCTCAAGCGAAAAGCCGATAACAATAAATATGTCCTCATGTTTAGAGGTAGAGGCGTCGATAAAAATAAAATACGAACATGAAGGCATCATGATTATTCTCATAACAGCAACATATATAGATTTTGTCATATGATTACTTATGTTCAAGTGATGATCTATTCACAATGCAAAAGTATAAATCATAAACCTTATTGGGCTCCGACAAACTATAATCTCAGTCATTGAAGCAATTGCAATTTGTCATAACATCGGAAAGAGTCTATGTCAGAGCTAAAAAGCAAGTCCACATACTCAACTATCATTTAGTCCTCCATAATTGCTAACACTCACGCAATACTTGTGGTTACAGAGTTTTAATCGGACACAGAGAAAGATAGGGGCTTATAGTTTTGCCCCACAACCTTTTACCTCAAGGGTAATGTCAACAATAATGGTTCATGCTCCCCTACATCCAATTAGATATATATATATATCATGTTCTTTCCAACATGGTGAGCTTGCCGAAGGATAAAATGAAAAAGGAAAGGTAAAGATCACCATGACTCTTGCATAAGGTAGAAGATAATAATAAAGGATAGGCCCTTCGCAGAGGGAAGCAGAGGTTGCCATGCGCTTTTATGGTTGGATGCACAAAATCTCAATGCGAAAGAACGTCACTTTATATTGCCCCTTGTGATATGAACCTTTATTATGCAGTCTGTCGCTTTTATTACTTCCACATCACAAGATTGTATAAAGCTTATTTCTCCCACACCAATCAATCATACATATTTAGAGCAATTTTTATTGCTTTGCACCGATGACAACTTACTTGAAGGATCTTACTCAATCCATAGGTAGATATGGTGGACTCTCATGGCAAAACTGGTATAAGGGTATTTGGAAGCACAAGTAGTATTTCTACTTGGTGCTGAGAATTTGGCTAGCATGAGGGGGAAAGGCAAGCTCAACAAGTTAGAGGATCCATGACAACATACTTTATCTCAGATATAAGAAAGACATAACTCATTACGTTGTCTTCCTTGTCCAACATCAACTCTTTAGCATATCATATTTTAATGAGTGCTCCCAATTATAAAAGATGTCAATGATAATATATCTATATGTGAAACCTCTCTTTCCTTATTACTTCCTATTAATTGCAACAATGACCAAAGCTATGTCTGCCAACTCCCAACAACTTTTAATCATCATACTCTTTCTATGTGAAGTCATTACTCTCAATAAGATCAATATGAACTTTTTGTTTCTTTTTATTCTTTTTCTCTTTTCTTTTATTCACCCAAGATCATGGCAAAATAATCAAGCCCTTGACTCAACACTAATCTTTATTATATATAACTCACGGACTCGATTACAAAGAAAGATCACAAAGCAAACTCAAAACTAGATCATGCCATAAATTTTATTCTACTAGATCAAGATACTACTAATAGGATCAAACTGAGAAAAAACGGTAAAGATAGGAGTTGTGATTGTGATACGATACCGGGGCACCTCCCCCAGGCTTGGCAGTTGCCAAGGGGAGTGCCCATACCCATGTGATTATATCTCCTTTATCGGTGAAGAAGGTGGAGGTAACGGATAATCGCACATCGAGCGTAAGAGGTCCTCCAGCTTGCGAATAATGCCCTTGAGTGCGACAATATGCTCCTTCAACAAAATATTTTCTTGTGTGAGATACTTGTTTTGTATACGAGCTAACTCAATCATCTTGAAAGCTTCGATCTCAGTTGGGGTAAGAAGGTTATGATCAATTTGAAGGATATCTTTTGCTGCTGGAGCTTGATCCTCCGTGGCCTTCTTGATCCTTTCATCCTTGTTGACCCTCGTGGGTTCTTCCCTCTTCAGATCTATCTTCATTAGCCAAGCATCGTTGTCACCATTGTTGGAGGAGGGAGACGACATGATGCCTAGCCTGGAAAACCCTGACAGAAAACAGCTCGAAACAAGAACAGAGGAGGTTTGCATGATACGGGAGTCAAAACCTTCGGGAGGTTATATAATGAATTTTTACCGAGCAAAATACGTATCGTGCAAGAAAACGGAGTCCGGAAGGCACACGGGATGCTCATGAGGTAGGGGGCGTGCCCACCACCCTCGTGGGGCCCTCGTGTCCTTCCCGGACTGCTACTTATTTTTCTATTTTTCTAAATATTCCAAAATGGAGAGATATTGCCTTAAAAATTGTTTTGGAGTCGGTTTACTTACCGTACCACATACCTATTCCTTTTCGGAGTCTGAAACGGTCTGGAAGGTGTCCCTTATGTATTCCTCTGGGGTTACGGTTTCAATAATATTGGTTTCAACATTTATGGGATTGCCTGAGATATAATGTTTGATTCTTTGACCGTTTACCACCTTCGGATTTGTGCCCTCGAAGTTGTTGTTTTTTATGGCACCGGAACGATAGACCTCTTCGATAACGTAGGGGCCCTCCCATTTAGAGAGAAGTTTTCCTGCAAAAAATCTTAAACGAGAGTTGTATAGCAATACATAATCACCTACATTAAACTCACGCTTTTGTATCCTTTTGTCATGCCATCTTTTAACTTTTTCTTTAAACAACTTGGCATTTTCATAAGCTTGGGTTCTCCATTCATCAAGTGAGCTAATATCAAATAACCTCTTCTCACCGGCAAGTTTAAAATCATAGTTGAGCCCTTTAATAGCCCAATACGCCTTATGTTCTAGTTCGAGAGGTAAGTGACATGCTTTTCCATAAACCATTTTATACGGAGACATACCCATAGGATTTTTGTATGCAGTTCTATAAGCCCATCATGCATCATCAAGTTTTTTGGACCAATTCTTTCTAGACCTATTAACAGTCTTTTGCAAAATTAATTTGAGCTCTCTATTTCTCAATTCTACTTGACCACTAGACTGTGGGTGATAAGGAGATGCAATTCTATGATTAACATCATACTTAGCAAGCATTTTACGGAAAGCACCATGAATAAAGTGTGAACCACCATCAGTCATTAAATATCTAGGGACTCCAAACCTCAGAAAAATAACTTCCTTAATCATTTTAATAGAAGTGTTATGATCAGCACTACTAGTTGGAATAGCTTCTACCCACTTAGTAACGTAATCAACATCAACTAAAATATGAGTATATCCATTAGAGGCAGGAAAAGGTCCCATATAATCAAAGCCCCAAACATCAAATGGTTCAATAACGAGTGAATAATTCATAGGCATTTCTTGACGTCTACTAATATTACCAATTCTTTGACATTCATCACAAGACAAAACAAACTTACGGGCATCCTTGAAGAGAGTAGGCCAATAAAACCAGATTGCAATACCTTATGTGCAGTTCTATCTCCAGCGTGGTGTCCTCCATAAGACTCGGAGTGACACTTGCGTAGGATCTGTTCCTGTTCATGCTCAGGTACACAACGTCTAATAACACCATCTACTCCTTTATAAAGATGTGGATCATCCCAAAAGTAATGTCTTAAATCATAGAAAAACTTTTTCTTTTGTTGGTATGTGAAGCTAGGTGGTATAAATTTAGCAACAATATAATTAGCATAATCAGCATACCAAGGAGTACTATGAGAGGTACTTATAACATTTAATTGTTCATCAGGAAAGCTATCATTAATAGGTAGTGGGTCATCAAGAACATTCTCTAACCTAGACAAGTTGTCTGCAACGGGGTTCTCAGCTCCCTTTCTATCAACAATATGCAAATCAAATTCTTGTAGCAAGAGAACCCATCTAATAAGTCTAGGTTTAGCATCTTTCTTTTCCATAAGGTATTTAATAGCAGCATGATCAGTGTGAATAGTTACTTTAGAATCAAGAATATAAGGTCTGAACTTATCACAAGCAAATACAACTGCTAAAAGCTCTTTTTCAGTAGTAGCATAATTTCTTTGAGCATTGTCTAGAGTCTTACTAGCATAATGAATAACATTTAATTTCTTATCAACTCTTTGCCCTAGAACAGCACCTACAGCATAATCACTAGCATCACACATAATTTCAAAGGGTAAATTCCAATCAGGTGGCTGAACAACAGGTGCAGAGACTAATGCTTTCTTAAGTATTTCAAATGCTTCTACACAATCATCATCTAAGACAAATGGTATATCTTTTTGCAATAAATTAGTCAGAGGCTGAGAAATTTTTGAGAAGTCCTTAATGAACCTCTTGTAAAATCCGGCGTGACCAAGGAAACTTCTTATACCTTTGGTGTCCTTGGGACATGGCATCTTTTCAATAGCATCAACCTTGGCTTTATCAACTTCAATACCTCTTTCAGAAACTTTGTGCCCTAAGACAATACCTTCATTAACCATAAAGTGGCACTTTTCCCAATTCAAGACAAGATTAGTTTCTTCACATCTCTGCAAAACTCGATCAAGATTGCTCAAGCAATCATCAAAAGAGGAACCATAGACAGAAAAATCGTCCATGAAAACCTCACAAATCTTTTCACAAAAGTCAGAAAATATAGCTATCATGCATCTTTGAAAGGCAGCGGGTGCATTACATAGACCAAAAGGCATACGCCTATAAGCAAAAGTACCAAAAGGGCATGTAAAAGTAGTTTTTGATTGATCTCTAGCCGACACAGGTATTTGAGAAAAACCAGAATAACCATCTAGAAAGCAATAGTGTGTATGTTTGCATAATCTTTCTAGCATTTGATCAATAAAAGGTAAGGGGTAATGATCTTTCTTAGTAGCCTTATTTAATTTACGGAAATCAATTACCATTCTATAACATGTGATAATTCTTTGTGGAATCAATTCATCTTTATCATTAGGAACAATAGTAATACCTCCCTTCTTAGGTACACAATGGACAGGACTTACCCACTGACTATCAGCAACGGGATAAATTATACCTGCCTCCAGAAGCTTGAGTATTTCTTTTCTTACCACTTCTTTCATTTTAGGATTCAGACGTCGTTGAGGATCACGAACTGGTTTGGCATATGCTTCCAAATTTATTTTATGTTGACATAGAGTGGGACTAATGCCCTTAAGATCATCAAGAGTATATCCAATAGCAGCACGATGCTTCCTCGGAGTTTTCAATAATCTTTCTTCTTCATGCTCTGAAAGGTTAGCACTAATAATAACGGGATATATCTTCTTTTCATCAAGATAAGCATATTTAAGATTATCAGGCAACGGTTTAAGCTCGAACACGGGATCACCCTTGGGTGGAGGAGGATCCCCTAAAATTTCAACAGGCAAATTGTGTTGCAGAATAGGTTCCTGTTTAAAGAATACTTCATCTATTTCCCTTCTTTCATTCATGAACATATCATTTTCATGGTCTAGCAAATAGTGTTCTAAAGGATCACTACGGCAATAGAGGCAAGACCAATAATCTCATCCTTACTAGGTAATTCTTCCTCACGATGTTGTTTACTAAATTTAGAGATATTAAACTCATGAACCATATCACCTAAGCCAATGGTAACAAGATTCTTTTTGCAATCTATCCTAGCATTAACAGTGTTCAAGAAGGGTCTACCAAATATAATGGGACAAAAGCTATCTTGCGGAGAAGTAAGAACAAGAAAATCAGCAGGATATTTAGTTTTCCCACACAAGACTTCAACATCTCTAACAATTCCAATTGGTGAAATAGTATCTCTATTGGGAAGTTTAATTGTGACATCAATACCTTCTAACTCAGCAGGTGCAATTTCATTCTTAATTTCTTCGTATAAAGTATGTGGTATAACACTAGCACTCGCACCCATATCACATAAGCCATGATAACAATGATCTCCTATTTTAACAGAAATAACAGGCACGCCTACCACAGGTCTATGTTTATCTTTAGCACAAGGTTTAGCAATTCTAGCAGTTTCACCTTCGAACTGAATAACATGCCCATCAATATTATCAGACAAGAGATCTTTAACAATAGCAATATTATGTTCTACTTTAACTTGCTCAGGGGGTGTATAAGTTCTAATATTGCTTTTACGAACAACAGTTGAAGCTTTAGCATGATCCTTTATTCTAACAGGGAAAGGTGGTTTCTCAACATAAGAAGTAGGAACAACAGGATCATTATAAGTGACAGTCTTTTCTTCAACTTTAATAGGTGCAGCTACTTTTACTTCTATGAGAGGATGATATTTAAACCACTTCTCCTTAGGGAGATCAACATAAGTAGCAAAAGATTCACAGAAAGAAGCTACCATCTCAGAGTCAAGTCCATATTTAGTGCTAAACTTACGAAAAATATTGGTGTCCATAAAAGATTTAACACAATCAAACTTAGGTGTCATACCTGACTCCTAACCTTCGTCGAGGTCCCAATCTTCAAAGTTGCGTTTAATTCTATCCAATAAATTCCATCTGAATTCAATAGTCTTCATCATAAAAGATCCAGCACAAGAAGTATTGAGCATGGTGCGATTGTTTTCAGAAAGCCAAGCATAAAAACTTTGCATAATTATTTCTCTCGAGAGCTCATGATTGGGGCATGAATATAAAATTGATTTAAGCCTCCCCCAAGCTTGAGTGATGCTTTCTCCTTCGCGAGGCCAGAAATTATATATATAATTGCGATCACGATGAACAAGATGCATAGGGTAATACTTTTGATGAAATTCCAATTTCAATCTTTTATAGTTCCATGATTTCATATCATCACATAGCCTATACCATATCAATGCGTCTCCCATAAAAGATAAAGGGAACACCTTCTTCTTAGCAACATCATCGGGTATACCTGCAAGCTTAAATAATCCACAAACTTCATCCACATACATTAAGTGCTCATCAGGATGTTTTGTTCCATCTCCAGTAAAAGGGTTAGCTAGCAGTTTTTCCATCATATCCGAAGGAAATTCAAAAGGAGTTTCATTTTCAATAGGTTCAGTAGGTTGAGGAGAAACTCTTTGCTCTACTGGACGGGGTGAAGATACCCCGAACAAACCCCTCAGAGAATTACTTTCCATAGTAGCAAGTGACAGTAAATTTCAGCACACTGTATAAATTTTTCCTTACCAAATTCCACCTACCAAAGGCGCTACACTCTCCGGCAACGGCGCCAGAAAAGAGTCTTGATGACCCACAAGTATAGGGGATCTGTCGTAGTCCTTTCGATAAGTAAGAGTGTCGAACCCAACGAGGAGCAGAAGGAAATGATAAGCGGTTTTCAGCAAGGTATTCTCTGCAAGTACTGAAATAAGTGGTAACAGATAGTTTTGTGATAAGATAAATTGTAACGAGCAACAAGTAACAAAAGTAAATAAAGTGCAGCAAGGAGGCCCAATCCTTTTTGTAGCAAAGGACAAGCCGGAACAAACTCTTATATAAGGAAAAGCGCTCCCGAGGACACGTGGGAATATCGTCAAGCTAGTTTTCATCACGTTCATATGATTCGCGTTCGATACTTTGATAATTTGATATGTGGGTGGACCGGTGCTTGGGTGCTATTCTTACTTGAACAAGCATCCCACTTATGATTAACCTCTATTGCAAGCATCCGCAACTACAACAAAAGTATTAAGGTAAACCTAACCATAGCATGAAACATGTGGATCCAAATCAGCCCCTTACGAAGCAACGCATAAACTAGGGTTTAAGCTTCTGTCACTCTAGCAACCCATCATCTACTTGTTACTTCCCAATGCCTTCCTCTAGGCCCAAATAATGGTGAAGTGTTATGTAGTCGACGTTCACATAACACCACTAGAGGCTAGACAACATACATCTTATCAAAATATCAAACAAATACCAAATTCACATGACTACTAATAGCAAGACTTCTCCCTTGTCCTCAGGAACAAACTTAATTACTCACAAAGCATATTCATGTTCATAATCAGAGGGGTAATAATATGCATATAGGATCTGAACATATGATCTTCCACCAAATAAACCAACTAGCATCAACTACAAGGAGTAATCAACACTACTAGCAACCTACTAGCACCAATCCCGGACTTTGGGACAAGAATTGGATACAAGAGATGAACTAGGGTTTGGAGATGAGATGGTGCTAGTGAAGATGTTGATGGAGATTGCCCTCTCCCGATAAGAGGAGCGTTGGTGATGACGATGGTGATGATTTTCCCCCTCCCGGAGGGAAGTATCCCCGGCAGAACAGCTCTGCCGAAACTCTAGATTGGTTCCGCCAAGGTTCCGCCTCGTGGCGGCGGAGTCTCGTCCCGAAAAGTTCCTTCTCGTTTTTTTCTCATTGAAAGACTTCATATAGGAGAAGATGGACGTCGAAGAGCCACCAGGGGGCCCACGAGGTAGGGGGCGCGCCCTAGGAGGGGGGGCGCGCCCCCCACCCTCGTGAGCAGGGTGTGGGCCCCCTGGCCTTCATCTTTGGCGAGGATTTTTCTTTATTTATTTTAAGATGTTCCGTGGAGTTTCAGGACTTTTGGAGTTGCGCAGAATAGGTCTCTAATATTTGCTCCTTTTCCAGCCCAGAATTCCAGTTGCCAGCATTCTCCCTTCTTATGTAAACCTTGTAAAATAAGATAGAATAGCCATAAGTATTGTGACATAAAGTGAAATAACAGTCCATAATGCAATAAATATCGATATAAAAGCATGATGCAAAATGGACGTATCACTGTTATTCCGTTGAATTTTAATGCTTTCCTTGAGAAAGCAAAGTTGAGAGATGATGGTAGCAATTACACGGACTGGGTCCGTAACTTGAGGATTATCCTCATTGCTGCACAAAAAAATTACGTCCTGGAAGCACCGCTAAGTGCCAAGCCTGCTGCACGAGCAACACCAGATGTTATGAACGTCTGGCAGAGCAAAGCTGATGACTACTTTATAGTTCAGTGTGCCATGCTTTACGGCTTAGAACCGGGTCTTCAACGACGTTTTGAACGTCATGGAGCATATGAGACGTTCCAGGAGTTGAAGTTAATATTTCAAGCAAATGCCCGGATTGAGAGATATGAAGTCTCCAATAAGTTCTATAGCTGCAAGATGGAGGAGAATAGTTCTGTCAGTGAACATATACTCAAAATGTCTGGGTATCATAATCACTTGACTCAACTGGGAGTTAATCTTCCTGTTGATAGTGTCATTGACAGAGTTCTTCAATCACTGCCACCAAGCTACAAAAGCTTCGTGATGAACTATAATATGCAAGGGATGAATAAGACAATTCCCGAGCTCTTCGCGATGCTAAAGGCCGCGGAGGTAGAAATCAAGAAGGAGCATCCAGTGTTGATGGCCAATAAGACCACCAGTTTCAAGAAAAAGGGCAAAGGGAAAACGAAGGGGGACTTCAAGAAGAACAGCAAACAAGTTGCTGCTCAGGAGAAGAAACCCAAGTCTGGACCTAAGCCTGAGACTGAGTGCTTCTACTGCAAGCAGACTGGTCACTGGAAGCGGAACTGCCCCAAGTATTTGGCGGATAAGAAGGATGGCAAAGTGAACAAAGGTATATGTGATATACATGTTATTGACGTGTACCTTACTAATGCTCGCAGTAGCACCTGGGTATTTGATACTGGTTCTGTTGCTAATATTTGCAACTCGAAACAGGGACTACGGATTAAGCGAACACTGGCAAAGGACGAGGTGACGATGCGCGTGGGAAATGGTTCCAAAGTCGATGTGATCGCGGTCGGCATGCTACCTCTACATCTACCTTCGGGATTAGTATTAGACCTAAATAATTGTTATTTGGTGCCAGCGTTGAGCATGAACATTATATCTGGATCTTGTTTAATGCGAGACGGTTATTCATTTAAATCAGAGAATAATGGTTGTTCTATTTATATGAGTAATATCTTTTATGGTCATGCACCCTTGAAGAGTGGTCTATTTTTGATGAATCTCGATAGTAGTGATACACATATTCATAATGTTGAAGCCAAAAGATGCAGAGTTGATAATGATAGTGCAACTTATTTGTGGCACTGTCGTTTAGGTCATATCGGTGTAAAGCGCATGAAGAAACTCCATACTGATGGACTTTTGGAACCACTTGATTATGAATCACCTGGTACTTGCGAACCGTGCCTCATGGGCAAGATGACTAAAATGCCGTTCTCCGGTACTATGGAGAGAGCAATAGATTTGTTGGAAATCATACATACAGATGTATGTGGTCCGATGAATGTTGAGGCTCATGGCGGATATCATTATTTTCTCACCTTCACAGATGATTTAAGCAGATATGGGTATATATACTTAATGAAGCATAAGTCTGAAACATTTGAAAAGTTCAAAGAATTACAGAGTGAAGTTGAAAATCATCGTAACAAGAAAATAAAGTTTCTACGATCTGATCGTGGAGGAGAATATTTGAGTTACGAGTTTGGTCTACATTTGAAACAATGCGGAATAGTTTCGCAGCTCACACCACCCGGAACACCACAGCGTAATGGTGTGTCTGAACGCCATAATCGTACTTCACTTGATATGGTGTGATCTATGATGTCTCTTACAGATTTACCGCTATCGTTTTGGGGTCATGCTTTAGAGACGGCTGCATTCACGTTAAATAGGGCACCATCAAAATCTGTTGAGACGACGCCTTATGAACTGTGGTTTGGCAAGAAACCAAAGTTGTCGTTTCTTAAAGTTTGGGGCTGTGATGCTTACGTGAAAAAGCTTCAACCTGATAAGCTCGAACCCAAATCGGAGAAATGTGTCTTCATAGGATACCCAAAGGAGACTGTTGGGTACACCTTCTATCACAGATCCGAAGGCAAGACATTCGTTGCTAAAACTGGATCCTTTCTAGAGAAGGAGTTTCTCTCGAAAGAAGTGAGTGGGAGGAAAGTAGAACTTGATGAGGTAACTGTACCTGCTCCCTTATTGGAAAGTAGTACATCACAGAAACCGGTTTATGTGACACCTAAACCAATTAGTGAGGAAGTTAATGATGATGATCATAGAACTTCAGATCAAATTGATACTGAACCTCCTAGATCAAACAGAGTAAGATCCGCACCAGAGTGGTATGGTAATCCTGTTCTGGAAGTCATGCTACTAGATCATGATGAACCTACGAACTATGAAGAAGCGATGGTGAGCCCAGATTCCGCGAAATGGCTTGAAGCCATGAAATCTGAGATGGGATCCATGTATGAGAACAAAGTGTGGACTTTGGTTGACTTGCCCGATGATCGGCAAGCAATTGAGAATAAATGGATCTTCAAGAAGAAGACTGACGCTGACGGTAATGTTACTGTCTACAAAGCTCGACTTGTTGCAAAAAGTTTTCGACAAGTTCAACGGGTTGACTACGATGAGACCTTCTCACCCGTAGCGATGCTTAAGTCTGTCCGAATCATGTTAGCAATTGCCGCATTTTATGATTCTGAAATTTGGCAAATGGATGTCAAAACTGCATTCCTGAATGGATTTCTGGAAGAAGAGTTGTATATGATGCAACCAGAAGGTTTTGTCGATCCAAAGGGAGCTAACAAAGTGTGCAAGCTCCAGCGATCCATTTATGGACTGGTGCAAGCCTCTCGGAGTTGGAATAAACGCTTTGATAGTGTGATCAAAGCATTTGGTTTTATACAGACTTTTGGAGAAGCCTGTATTTACAAGAAAGTGAGTGGGAGCTCTGTAGCATTTCTGATATTATATGTGGATGACATATTGCTGATTGGAATTGATATAGAATTTGTGGATAGCATAAAGGGATACTTGAATAAGAGTTTTTCTATGAAAGACCTCGGTGAAGCTGCTTACATATTGGGCATCAAGATCTATAGAGATAGATCAAGACGCTTAATTGGACTTTCACAAAGCACATACCTTGACAAAGTTTTGAAAAAGTTCAAAATGGATCAAGCAAAGAAAGGGTTCTTGCCTGTGTTACAAGGTGTGAAGTTGAGTAAGACTCAATGCCCGACCACTGCAGAAGATAGAGAGAAGATGAAAGATGTTCCCTATGCTTCAGCCATAGGCTCTATCATGTATGCAATGCTGTGTACCAGACCTGATGTGTGCCTTGCTATAAGTCTAGCAGGGAGGTACCAAAGTAATCCAGGAGTGGATCACTGGACAGCGGTCAAGAACATCCTGAAATACCTGAAAAGGACTAAGGATATGTTTCTCGTTTATGGAGATGACAAAGAGCTCATCGTAAATGGTTACGTTGACACAAGCTTTGACACTGATCCGGACGATTCTAAATCGCAAACCGGATACGTGTTTATATTAAACGGTGGAGCTGTCAATTGGTGCAGTTCTAAACAAAGCGTCGTGGCGGGATCTACGTGTGAAGCGGAGTACATAGCTGCTTCGAAAGCAGCAAATGAAGGAGTCTGGATGAAGGAGTTCATATCCGAACTAGGTGTCATACCTAGTGCATCGGGTCCAATGAAAATCTTTTGTGACAATACTGGTGCAATTGCCTTGGCGAAGGAATCCAGATTTCACAAGAGAACCAAGCACATCAAGAGACGCTTCAATTCCATCCGGGATTTAGTCCAGGTGGGAGACATAGAAATTTGCAAGATACATACGGATCTGAATGTTGCAGACCCGTTGACTAAGCCTCTTCCACGAGCAAAACATGATCAGCACCAAGACTCCATGGGTGTTAGAATCATTACTGTGTAATCTAGATTATTGACTCTAGTGCAAGTGGGAGACTGAAGGAAATATACCCTAGAGGCAATAATAAAGTTATTATTTATTTCCTTATATCATGATAAATGTTTATTATTCATGCTAGAATTGTATTAACCGGAAACATAATTCATGTGTGAATACATAGACAAACAGTGTGTCACTAGTATGCCTCTACTTGACTAGCTCGTTGATCAAAGATGGTTAAGTTTCCTAACAATTGACATGGGTTGTCATTTGATTAACGGGATCACATCATTAGGAGAATGATGTGATTGACTTGACCCATTCTGTTAGCTTAGCACTTGATCGTTTAGTTTGTTGCTATTGCTTTCTTCATGACTTATACATGTTCCTATGACTATGGGATTATGCAACTCCCGTTTACCAGAGGAACACTTTCTGTGCTACCAAACGTCACAACATAACTGGGTGATTATAAAGGTGCTCTACAGGTATCTCCAAAGGTACTTGTTGGGTTGGCGTATTTCGAGATTAGGATTTGTCACTCCGATTGTCGGGGAGTTATCTCTGGGCCCTCTCGGTAATGCACATCACTTAAGCCTTGCAAGCATTGCAACTAATGAGTTAGTTGTGGGATGATGTATTACGGAACGAGTAAAGAGACTTGCCAGTAACGAGATTGAACTAGGTATTGAGATACCGACGATCGAATCTTGGTCAAGTAACATACCGATGACAAAGGGAACAACGTATGTTGTTATGCGGTTTGACCGATAAAGATCTCCGTAGAATTGTAGGAGCCAATATGAGCATCCAGGTTCCGCTATTGGTTATTGACCGGAGACGTGTCTCGGTCATGTTTACATAGTTCTCGAACCCGTAGGGTCCGCACGCTTAACGTTTCGATGGCAGTTATATTATGAGTTTATGAGTTTTGATGTACTGAAGGTTGTTCGGAGTCCCGGATGTGATTACGGACATGACGAGGAGTCTCGAAATGATCGAGACATGAAGATTGATATATTGGACGACTATATTCAGACACCAGAATGGTTCCGGGGGTTATCGGATAAATACCGGGGGGGGGGGGGGTTATTGGGCCTCATGGGCCCAAAGTGGTGGAAGAGGAGAGGCAGCAGGAGGTGGCGCGCGGCCCCCTTGCCCCAATCCGAATTGGGAAAGGGGAGGGGGCGCGGCCCCCCTTCTCCTTCCTTCTCTCCACCTCCTCCTTCCCCCTTCTCCTAGTTGGAATAGGAAAGTGGGGCAAAACCTACTTGGAGTAGGATTGCCCCCCCCCCTGGGCGCGCCTCCTCCTCTTGGCCGGCCCCCTCCTCCTCCCCCCCTTTATATACGGAGGGGGGGGCACCCCATAGACACAACAATTGATCAAGTTGATCTTTTAGCCGTGTGCGGTGCCCCCCTCCACCATAGTCCACCTCGACAATACTATGGCAGTGCTTAGGCGAAGCCCTGCGTTGGTAGAACATCAACATCGTCATCACGCCGTCGTGCTGACGAAACTCTCCCTCAACACTTGGCTGGATCGGATTTCGAGGGACGTCATTGGGCTGAACGTGTGCTGAACTCGGAGGTGCCGTGCGTTCGGTATTTGATCGGTCGGGTCGTGAAGACGTACGACTACATCAACCGCGTTGTGCTAACGCTTCCGCTTTCAGTCTACGAGGGTACGTAGACAACACTCTCCCCTCTCGTTGCTATGCATCACCATGATCTTGCGTGTGCGTAGGAAATTTTTTGAAATTACTATGTTCCCCAACAGTGGCCGCCTCGAGGCTCCTCTGACTTGCACTCCAAGTCTCCTGGGTGTCTTCTGGTCCAAGAAAAATCATAGCGAAAGTTTTATTCCATTTGGACTCCGTTTGGTATTCCTTTTCTGTGAAACTCTAAAACAAGGGAAAAACAAAAACTAACACTGGGCTCTAGGTTAATAGGTTAGTCTCAAAAAACATATAAAATAGCATATTAATGCATATAAAACATCCAAAACAGATAATATAATAGCATGGAACAATCAAAAATTATAGATACGTTGGAGACGTATCAGAGACTCCTGACCTGAGTGACCGGAATACCCCGGGCGGAACCCCTAGAGCTGCCTACGCAGCTCGTCCTCGCGCCGTTGCACCGTCGGAGAGGGGACTCGGGTGTCCCGGCAGCGTCGAGGTTGTGCTTGGGCCGGCTGTCGTCGTCGCCCCATTCCCGAGGCATGGCCGGGGCGGGCGCCGAGGGGAGGCGGGCAGGTGGCGCGAGGTCTGGATAAGGACGCGGTCGTGCGAAAGGAGGGATTGTAGGAGGGGTGTGAGCGGAGGCGGCTCAGCCGAATCGAGGGAGTGGGAAACCCTTAGGCAGCCAGATGCTCCTGATCCTGAGGTGAGTGGTGGACCAATTGGGCCCCTCCAATGCCGATGCGAAGGCCACCGAGGGCCCATATGGTAGGCTAGGGGCCCGAGACATGGCCCAGCTAGAGGATGGCCGGAGCGGCCCCGGAGCAGTTATGTGGCCCGTTAGGGAGTGCCGAAGCCCATCCGAGCCACCCCGGTAACGACGGGGCCTAGGGTTGCAGGTGCTCCCTAGGATGGCGGTGTCGCAGCCGTCGTGTGGCGCCTATCAACGCGAGGGAAGGGAGTCGGAGGGGGCACGACGGCCGCACCGGGCAACGGGATGGGGCTAGGGCTTCGATGAACGGCCGGAACGGGGATCAATCCCAGGAACGACAGGCCGGGAGTCGAATCAGGGGCAAACAGATGGACGGAGGAAGTCGACGCGGGCGAGGAATCCGCGTGCCAGGAGATACGTGCAAGCTACATTATATACGCTTTCACCCTAAATGATACTTATTTGGAACTCAAGTACATTAGAGATAGGAAGCTAAGAAAATACAGTATATAACAACTTTAGACATACTACAATACATTCGTAAATAAATTCATCTTGTTTATCTTTCACTAATAATAATAATATAATAATAATAATTTAAAACGATTATCGCTTCTGCCCGCTCACCATCGCGGCGCTTTAGACTATCGCATCTGCTCGCTCACCATCGCGGCGCTTTTGCTAAAAAAAACCCTGTGTTTTTAGTTAGTAATACAACCCACGGTTCCTCTTTTACTGAGAACGGTTCGTTTTTTTTAAAAAACCTGCGTCTTATCACGCTCTCGCTTCCTTTCCGGACGCAGCAGAAAGGAGAAGGTGAGGTGCGGACGGCGGAGCAGCAGAAGTTCAGGGGCGGCGCGGCGGAGAGAAGTTGAGTGGCCGAGCCCTTGCCGCCGGACGGCTACAGCCGTCTCCTGCTTCCTTTCCAGCCGCGGCAGAGCAGGAGAAGTTGAGGGGCGGGCGGAGCAGGAGAGGTTCAGGCGCGGCGCGGCAGGCGGAGCAAGAGAGGTTCAGGCGCGGCGCGGCGGAGCAGGAGAGGTTCAGGGGCGGTGCCGACGGAGCAGCAGTGGTTCAGGGGCGGTGCCCTTGTCGACGGACGGCTACAGCCGTGGCGGAGCACAAGGCGGGAGAGGTTCAGGGGCGGGTCGGCACTGGCCTGGCCGGGAACGCGGGCTGCCTGGAGGTGCTCATCGCCTCGCCGTGGTCCTGAAGCCCCTCAAGCATCTCCTGCCCGCGTGGCCGCCATAGCACTGTTGTTGGATGTGAGTCTGCATCAAAATCGGAATCAGCATGCACGCTAATGTGGCATTTTCTCCCCTTTGCTATACTGTGATTCGACTGATGGTTGATGTTGCATTCTCATGATGTCTCAGGGGTGTGGCTTCTGCTGAATTTTCGTCACCCTGAGCTTCTGGCGAGTTTGCTCCCCTGAGCCATAACAGAGGGAGTGAGAAGGGAGAAGAGGAAAAAAGACCTTGCTGATCGAGACGATATTGACACCATTTTTTGTGTGTTGGAGCGATTTGAACCATGGCAACCAGAGTGATTTGTTAGGTGTGTATCTATATTGCATTCTGTACAACAAGAGATTTGGTTACTTCTCTTTTACAAAACTAGATTATGTGGGACGTTGCCATTTGCTGAAACAATTACGGTAGAGTATTACTGTACATCACTATCACTTTTAGTAACTTCATTCATGACACCTTTGAACCATTCAAATGAGCCTTGTTCCCTGGCTAATCCAATTGAAGTTTGGTCGGCTTGGCCCGTTGCTCTTGAAGGTGTTGCCAAACTCCTCTTCATGCATGCTTTACTGCTCCTGTTGAATCCAATTCATTTTGGACATTGTGCATCTATACTCATGTATGAGAAAGAGCTTTCAATGATTTAGTTACTTTATTGGACTTTATGTTGTTCAGGAGATCCTTCACTATGCTGATGAAAGAGTTGCACCAATTCCAAAGCTGATAAGCAAAAGGATGACATATTTTTTGCAATTTTGAGATGGTGCACTGAAAGGGCCATCAATAAAAATCTAGCAAATCTAAATGAAGACAGCCAAGTCACTTAGGTTAGTGAGGAGGTGCAACAGCATGAGTTCGGATTTTCTCCACTTGCATATGTTTTTCTATTGATTTATTGTATCAAAATTGTCAAGTAGTCAATTAGTGATGGCACATGTTTTCTGATTCTTGCATATTTGAGAGAGGCAAACTGCACGTGGGATTGATGATCAGGCATTAATTCAATGCCAGCCTCATTGCCATTAGTTTTGGGTAGAATTTTTATTAGCTGAACATTCCTTCTGATTAGGACCTGATGATGATCCAAGACGGTGTAACAAGATAATGTAGTACGAGAGTATTTCACAAATCACAATCTCTGAAGAAGACTATGCACTACTACACAGAATTATATAGACTGGCACTTGATCTATACAGTACTGAATAATTCATTCAGTTCAAGCTATGTATCTACGGAACAAGAATTATCTCGTAACAAAAAATAGTTGGTACAAAGTTGTCATCTTGGTTATTATTACCCTTAATGGCATTAACGATGTTAGTAGCTACAGCCTACATATGTGTGCCATAAGAGAGTGTAAGCCTCGTGGTGCGTTGATACTGTAGCTGCCACTCCAAAAGGTTCCATTGACCTTATACATCACTTCCATCTGTTTGATTCATTTTGGTTCATGACAACTGGCCTCTAAAGCTTGTGTCATGTAGTCCATCAACTAAATGTGCTGTATTAGGATGTCTAATTCTTAAGTGTAACCAGGGATCAGTTTTATTTGATTTGAATTAACAAGATGGCTTGTACATTATTTATAATGATTATAGATATTATGATCTCAGTCGCTTGATTTGAAGGCCGCAAATTTATTATCCCGTTGCAACGTACGGGCCATTTTGCTACTGTTTGCCGACGAGAATATGCCAGTCACAAGTTACATGTTGCTGCCGTCGGCTGGTGATTCTTTTGCTACTTCAGGGGCCACCAGCGGCACCTGCTGCGAACTATTGCATTGCTGGTTTGTGTCTCTGGGACTGTTTCGCAAATCATGTCAATGAGACTAGCAATTTGAAGAGACATGGTCTGAAGATATTTGCATATACAGTGCTGTAGATTCTCCCACTGAACATATCAAAATAGCAGGTTCCCTGATCTTATAAATAAACAATATTAGTTAATTGTTGATAATGTACTAATAACCTCATTTGCATGTGCCTAACGCCCTAATCTTTGATCCAGCAGCATTTTGGTAAGCATATCTTTGGCCCAAGTAAAAAAGAAGAGTTGAGCTTTCACTCTCTCTGGTTGGCTGAAGGTATCTGGAGTTTAGCCCTGCTGCAGTGTAAGGAAAGCCATGACCTCCAAATAGACTGTGCATATGAACCAAGGATAACAGAAACAAGCTATGCTTGCAACTCAGTTTTCAGGTATCTTCCCCAACGAATATTGCCCTGGTACTGACAGGTTGTCAGTACATATCTTGGTGTGGACTTCACCAGCCGTTCAACTTTTCACTCCATTATATATTCAGGTATGTTTTTTTCCTCCTGATTAATTACCTAGCGATTATAAAATTAAAATCCTCAAGGTATTGAATCCTCAAACTGGTCGCTCTACGCGCTGACGCTTCTTGCTTCGGTTATGGATTGCCTGAAGCTTCTGAACAATTTTCAGTTATTTCTCTCTTATATATTTCACTTTCAGCACTAATTCATTGCCTGAAGCTTGCAGAGTATTACTAATTACTTGCTATTCATTATTGCCTGAAGCTTCTGAATAATTTAGTTATTTCTCTGGTAATGGAAAGTTGTTATATATGTTCTTGTGTTTTCTTTACTGCAGAGACCACTGATTACTCACCCCAGCCAATATATGGTTCACTGGATCATTGATAGGTCACGATTGACAAAGATCAAACATTTTGTGGAGAACTAGGGAAGAGAGAAATGTTGCACTGTAGTTTGATTGACACAGGTTCGCACATATACAACTTCGCTTATAGCTTTGATACTACTCAAATATTCATGAATGATTTGCTTTCATTTATTTCTGTCGGGTTGAATGTGAGGAACTTGATTTATTGATAATTTGATGTATGTGTGTTTACATTGCAATGAAGGCCATGATAGGCATGTCATATGTTCAGGTATGCGTAATGAAAACTATTTTTGTAGCAAGTTTCTATGGATGATTACGAGCAATCTTATTCAAAATCAAATGTTCTCATGTATCATTTTTGTTGTTATGCATGTATATTGCAGAGTATGGCGGCCCCTATTTTCAAGAATTCATACCTGAGAGCAGATGTGTTAGTTACTACTGTAGTATTTAAATTCTTCAAATTTAAAGGTGGATATCTAGCGGAAGGACGAGACATTGCCGGTGGAGAGTATTGTCAGGCCAAAGACCCATATATCGTGGCATTAGTTGTCGATTAGGAAGTTTAGTATGCAGGTGGAGATGACATGATTTTTTTTCTTCTTTATATTGAAATCGTCTAGCGGCATTTTACATGTTAACCATGTTTTTTTGCTGAATCTGTTCAAATCTTCGATCAGAATTTTGTGGAAAGAAAAGGTGAACCATTATTCCATCTATATAGGATTGTAGAATGTTGTTCAGTTAATAATATTTCATTGTTGTTGTAGCAAGGCTGGTTAAACCTTCACTGATTTAGTTTCAAATTCTTCATATATTTTACATTTGGCATATGTGGTTGAGGATGGTAACTATAGCTGCACTGCATATACAGATGAAGATCATAATGCCAAGGTAATGTACATGTGTAATTTGACGTATCCCTCTTGCCTACGATAGATAGAATGTATATTCTTAGAGCCTGTTCGGTAATCCACCGGCTCCCCAAAATCCTACGCTTCGGCTCCTCCATCAATCGTGAGAGCGAGGAAACTGTTCGGCTTGATCACTCCACTCTGGTTCATGAGATGGGCCAAAAGCTCAATCTGGCCCGGGGCCCATACGGAGGGGAGGTGGTAGGATAGAAAAGGCACCAGAGACAGAATGCGACCGAATCAGTATGCCACTTATCGGTGGCAGTCTGCCATAAATTTGATGAACTCCTTCATTTTTAGGATATGCGGAGCACCTCATTCCTCGCTCTATGATTTTCATCCGCAGATCGCTCTGCTCCGCTCTCTTGACTCCACGGAGTTGCAGCGTTCGGGTCGGCTCCGCCCACTCCCGGAGCAGAGTTGTGGAGTGGAGTGGATCCGAACAGGCCCTTAGTTTGATTAAGAGCACATATAGAGGTGTCTTTTCCCATAATTTACTTGTGTGTAGAGTGCCTTTGAAGCTTACATGTAATTTTATTTTTTTTTGCTTACACGGTTCCCTTTCAGAAACTAAGCAACCACATTACATGTATCAAAAAGCATTGACAAATTCCCTCAGAAAAATAATCACTGACAAATTGCCTTTGGATCATTCCAAATTTTAGTGGCCATATCGCTTTTCACACTCTGGCTTTATTTCTTGGTATATTTTCATATTTCTCTTGCTTTGTCAGTGTCTTACATAAATTCATACAAATCATTGATCGTGATTTGCACCACTTATGTATGACATTCTCTATACGTCCTTTTCATTATATATTATAGTATTTCTGCATAAGAAAAGCTTACTTTATATTACTCAATATGTTTGACCCGGTCTTGATTGTTTGCATGAATAGAAATGAACATATCTATTAGTAATATTTTTGAAGACTACCCATTATAGATAGCTAGGAGTGACATTGATTGACGGGAAATTGTTAAAACTTGATATATTTGGAAATTAAAGACTATAGTTTCTTGATATTTCAGAATATAATAATGAAAATTATTGTGTCAATGTAAAGCCTCATGTTAAGAATATATATTTATTCTGTATAGTTCATGTTTCATGCTCCATGTTTGAAAGCAAAGTGACAACAGAGTTCTCAAAATACTTAATTTGGATATTTATTTTTAAAATTATTGAAACGCCTGCCCCATGTGGCATGTCGAGTTGGTCAACACAGGTCTATATAGTTTGTTTTTTAGGAAAAAACGTGAAGAAAAAAGCTGAATAGTACTAAATGGCTGCTTTGGTGATGTTATGCTTCACATCAGCAAAGAGAAGTGATACGACAGCACGTAAGCATTTGTTTCTTCCGTAGTAACGCAGGGGCACATTTGCTAGTTACATTAACTAACATAGGACAATCATGTGTCAACTACATTTGACACTTTTCAGATTCCTAATGACAAATAAAACCGATGCCCTTTTCCTAGGTATACCCACACCGGTTTCCAGATCTTGCTTCCACACACTTAATGATAACGACTGAATTAGAAAACCCAGCACACTGCACACACACGACACGCACACTTGTATTACAAGCACCACGAAATCTACAGTAAAGCAGTGTTGCAGAAATGGGAAAACTTCCACAGCAGCTGAGGCTCTCATCAGGGCAATGCCACCCGAGAGGCCTTGCAGTTCTCCACTATGGCCTTGGATTTGGTGTGCAGGGACGTCAGATGACCCTGCCTCTGTGAGAAGGCCTGGCTAAAGAGCCTGATATCCTGCTTGAGCTCCTCCATCTTGGACCTCTCGGTCTCCAGCTCCTTAATCAGTCCCTCTTTCTCATGATCTGTGTCGTGCTTCGACTTGGAGAGCTCTTGTCGCAAGGATGAGTTTTCCTCCTTGAGCAGCTCAAGCTCCTTCTCGAGAGTTGTGCATCTTGCTTTTGAATCCTCGAGCTGTTGCCTATCGGAGCTGCATGCAGTTTCTAGCCTAAGGCATCTCACGTCAATAGGCTCCTCTAATGGCACAACCTGTGCGGACAAGACAAGTGTTGGCAGCAACAAAAGTGTTACTCTGGTGGCCAAATTTAGCAGCTCAATGAAAAATTATCATTTGCAATCAAAAAACAAAAACTAGCAAAGGCCAATGGAGTTCATCAGTCTTCAGTTTGGACACTAGGGAAACCTGAGTCAATTTGATACTTGAGGATGATTTTAACACTTTTTTTGGAGAATTCAGAATATACCACCTGCTAGATGGAGAAATTACACCTTCTATAAATCAGGCACCTGCATTAGTACAATCAAATCTTTAAATGGCATCACCGAGTAACTTGCTCTGGAGTTGAACCTGTGCCTTGATTCAAACCTGTGGTTGGATGGTTAGGAAGGTGGTTGTACCCCAGCCCACCATGGATAAAACCCCAAGTTTGACACTTGTGTCTCATAAATGCAGAATATTCTTTGTGCGAGGCAACATTCCTGTCTATAGCAAGGTGCATGTGGTGACTTCGTCAATGTCAAGACCCGCCGGCTAAGTCTCTTGAAGGTGCTCATAGGGGAAGGGTGTCGGTGTGTGCCCTTCATAAGGGTGAATGTATGTGCGTGCATGTAAGCGTCTGCCTCTCTGTTGTGTTTCTCAAAGAAAAAAGGCAGTCTTTGGTTGTGTGAGTGCTACACATGTTGAGTAAGAAATTCTTAGAGCATGGAAAAAAATGGGCCCCGACCACTTTTTTATCGCCAGCTCAAAGAAAAATGGCCCAGTTAAGGCCGAAATTGGCGCCGGTGGACCTAGCGCGCTGGGGGCCGACCGGGGGCGCCGGGGGAAAGAAAAATGGTGCCAAAACTTCCCGCGCCAGATTCCCACCCCGTGGGCCCGCCGAGTCAGCGACTAGGCATCATCGTCCTCATCTCATTGCCTCGGCTCCCGTGCGAATCAATGCCAAGGCTGCCGCCGGTCGGCCTTCCATTGATCACAGGCGGCGTAGTGAAGGCGAGCCGTCGCGTGTCCTGCCCTTTCCCGCCACGCGTCCGCACTGCTGCCGCCCCCTCGCCGCTATAAAAGTCGCCTTCGTCGCCACTGGCCGCACACTCGCCACGCCACATCCATCTCCCTCTCTCGCTGCCGACCACCTTCTCTCCTTCGCCGTCCTTGCTCTCGCCCTCTCTCCTTCACCGTCAAGCCCGAGCCCATGGCGAAGAGGTTCCTCGGTGACGGAGCGGCGGCCAATGACTTCGGCTGCCGTCATCTGCAAGAGTGGGAGGCACGCGTTCTCCAGGAGGTCAACTACCCGGCGCCACCCAACATGCGCGTGTTGGACGCTTGGAGGCTCAGCGCCGGAGGCGTCCCCATGCCCCCACTGCCCTCCAACGCGGAACGCGCGGCGAGATCGCGCAGATCCGGGCGTCCTTGCCGGAGGAAGCGCGGCAGCATCCGAGTATGCTGCTGACAACCACCCTATGCGGACGGTGTATTTCCAGCGCCGCCACGCCGACCAGCTCGCTTCCACCAACGGCGCTCCGGCGCCAAGGGGGCGCCACAACTCCGACGGCCATCGTCAGTGGTGGGGCGTCCCCGGGCACACGCTCCGCGCCATCCTCGAGCACATCGAGGGCAGCAACGAGCCGCCGTTGAAGTACCCGGCGCGGTCGTTCTCGCACCGGAGCGGGAGCTCGTGGCTGTCGAGGTGCATCATGGGGTCGTCCTCCGACTCCCGCTCCCCCCGCACGACGCCGCTCGCCGCCGTCAAGCCCGAGCCCCAGGAGACGCCGGAGCGCCAACGCAGCCGCGGCGGCAACCTCGTCATAAACGAGGGCCGCCGCCAACCTTCACCTCCCCGCGGCCATCTTCGCTTGGTCAGGCCGAAGGAGCCGGTGACGCCCGTGGTCGTCAAACAAGAACACGTGGAGATGGCCGCCGACCTCGACACCAACCTGAAATGGTCACGCAACGACTATGTGCGGGAGAAGATGGAGCGATAGCGCCGCGCTTTGGAGGAGACCGCCGAGCGACGCCGCGGCCACGACGAGGATGGCGTCATCGTCCTCTACAGCGACGACGAGGCGCCGACACCGACCAACCCCGTCCGCAGCGGTGATCCAGGGCAGGGTTGTGGCAAGGATGGCAGCATGCAGGACGATGACGGCGGCGACTACACTGCCTTCTACAAACTCATCGGCATGAACTAGGCTCGGGGCGGCGGCGTAGTTTTTTTAAGTTTTTATGTATGTCTTTAAATTTGTACAAATATGAATGAAACCGCCTAAATTTTGTCCAAAATCGAGTCATTTTCTTTGAATTTGAGCCCAGTTTGCATTTGAAAAACGGTGTTTGGGTGCCAACTTGGGGCGGTGGTTGGGAATCTGAGCGCCCCCATGGCGAAAATATCGCCGGTTAGCCCCGATGAGGCGCTATTTCAGTGTCCCTTGGGGGACTGAACGGCTGGAGATGCGCAAACATCAAACAGCCAGTCCAATCAAGTATGTGTGCTAATAGTTCCCTAAAAAAAGTGTGTCAACAGCTGTAACTTACTTTACTATTGTTTCCCTTTTACTGTTTTCTGCAACAAAATCCAGAACATTTCTTTGTTAAGGAGTATCAGTATTGGTCTAAAAGTCAGTATTAGTCTATAATTCCTTTCTTGTACCTCATGTCTTGTGTAATATGCTCCTTGGGCTATATAATAGAGATATGTTGCACATTCCTAACATGGTATCATGAGCCCTTTGAAGTTGAGGAGGTGGGGACTAGCTACCCAGGATACTCCGCTGTGAGAGCAGAGGCTCAACGCGGTGATAGCGGTGATGCGTGCGGCAACCACAGGGCACGACGACAGACACACTTATGATTAGACATGTGGGGTCATGCAAAGTGCGAAGAAGGTGCTAAAGCAGTGCTGGCGAGTATTAGATTCATGTTAGTGTGGCGCATCAAATAGATTAGTGATGGAAAGTCTGAAATGTCAAAAAGCTAGAAGAGTACATGGTCGTATATTCTATGGTATTCGGTGCACATGGCAAAGTGTGGATGACAAGTACAGAAGGAGGTGGAGTGCTATAGCTATGGGGCATGTAAAAAGACTATCAGGTAAAGAAGGTGAGACAACTACGAGGTTGACCTACGGTGACAATGAAATTCCTTCCAGTGTCCGACAACAATAAAGAAAGAGCAACTATAGTGAGTTTAGGTAACTCTTAAATGTGGCGTCAAATATTGAGTTGTTCATTTTTACGCATATCAGGGAATAAGCTGCCAAGATGATAACAATACAACAATACTGTCAGATATGATGACTCAATGATCAACGAGTAATGGCATTAAAAGGATACTCCACAAATTGGGAGCACAACTAAAGTGAAGAACTTTATTTCGCTAGAGCATTGACTATGAAGAAGCAAGTACACTTGCAAGTGGACTCACGTGGAGTATGGTAGTAGTAGCGGTACTCCTAGTATAACCTCAAGTCCAAGGTAGGGTTTGTTATGTGTCGAATATTTCATACAAGGTAGGTTACAATTGCACTTGGAGTCACATGATGTGTAGACAGGTACGAAGTAGTGTTTGAGTAGGATACTTGTATCTCGGGCCTCCATATAGTGGGAGTTGACACATGATGTAATATATGCCAACATAATAGCACATGCACACAGGGAGAGCTGGCGACATGTTCCGATGCCCGAGTGGCCGGTGTGCAGTATTGTAGCGGTATCAAGGGGGGGGAGCGTCCGCAGTCATGTCTCCGGGATTAGCCAATGTTCGTTGAACATTGCTAGCAAATCTCGGTGCCATGCCTCGTGTGTTGCTTGGTCCTCCATAGATCGACTATGCGCCTTGGATTATTCTAACACCGACTATCAGATTTGATTCCGGTTTATGTCGCCATCGGCTTGGGTCCGCAACGCCAGCAGCAGTTCCCCACCCGCCACCAGTCCCAGCAACAGCCTATTACTATAGCTGTCTGCTCCCACGCAAGCTTGCAGGCCTGCTCATTGTGGCAGTTTGTGCGGCTTGCTTCCCCCCTTGCATGATGCCCCTGCTCTGTTGTTGCCTGCGGTTGCTGCTTACTCGCCCACGTTATTGTTGTTGTGCCACTACTCTACCTGGGTCTCGGTGTTGCGCGGGTGCTCCTGTTAACTTTTAACATGATGTGTGATGAATATCTACTAGCATGATGCTTGCCTCCTGCTGTTGCTAGTGCGCTACTCTCGGAGGTTCGCTTCTCTGGTTGCTGCTGTGAGCCACACAGTTCAGGGCCCTGTCAGCGCCTCATCTATCCATGTCATTGACTGTCTGTGTGTTCGGTTTATCGAGAGAAAAACAAATCAAAAAATACAGTGTCATCCGGTATCATTTCTCTTGTTGTCCGGTGATTTTGACGGGGTTCCCTCCGCCGACTCTGTCTTGCACATGCGCTTTCCATCAGTGTTGTCGATCAGCCGTTAGTTCCTATTCCTCGTTGCTCCTCGCTGGCATTCCACCTGCATGGCCTCCTCTGTGCTTCTCATGCGTACATGATGGCTCTTGCATCTTTGTCTTGTGTGCTTCTAGCATTATATTTTCCGTTGTGTCCACCAAATCTGTTGCTCTTTCATGTTTCTCATGCCATGTGAGTCCACCAAACCTTTATCCGCAGCATTGATAATTTCTATGCAGCTTTTGTGGCCTTTCTGGACCGTGTTGTTTTCTACAGGATATTGGTGACCTCCTTTTGCATTATCGTTCATCTACGTCCATTCTCTTATTCCCGAGCTTCTTTCACCTTTGTTTTCTTGGGCTACAATCTTTTGGGCAATGTCTCGTTCTCTTGATATGCCATCTTCTTTTGACAACCAATCTTCTCTACTTATCTTGTATCTTCTACTAATGTGGTGTCTTCCTCTGACGCGTCACAAGTTTTGAAGATTGTCCATGCTACGACGACACTCTCAAGATGCAGATTTTTTATCATTATTTTTTTCTCTAGTGTTACACTTCTTGAAATGCAATGTTATTGCATACACTTAGCATTTGAGGGGGCTGTTGAGGAGTATTATTATTGGTCTAGGAATCTGTATTAGTCTGTATTTCCTTTCTTATACCCCCAAGGCTTGTGTAAAATTCCCTTGGGCTATTCAATATAAAAATGTCACACATACCTAACATTCTAATCTTACAAGTTTTTAAGCTCCCTAAGGATAGAACCCCATGGCAGCTTTGATGTATTTTAAGCCTTATAATTGTTGGTTATTCCACACCAGTTCCAAAAAATCATATGGATCTTCACAAATTTACAAGAAAAATGATTTGGCGCAGCAAAGCGCACGTTTGCTTCTAGTCTATAAACATATACCACCTAAAATACCTGTAGACAAACATGTTTGCTGAATCATCAAAGAAAAATAATTGAAACTGGACTTACCGCTGTCGTATCTTCTGGGAACGGAGGACATTTAAAATCAGATGTCATTTCAAGCATATCAAGATCAGTGATGCATCCTTTATTCAATTGCATCCAGAGATCCTCATCAGCTACAGAACCTAAATTTTCAGGTATTGGGCTGAACTCTGCATCCTTCAAATAGCGTGAGCGGCTAGCAACAAATCCATCTGGTGTCCGCTTAGAATCTGGAGTTTTTAATACGTCTAGCTGCAAAAGGTCAACCGATAGTTGTGAATTTCACCAACATCTGGTCTTGAGTATTAACAAGCAGGTTGAAAGGAAGAATGTGATGTGGTTCCAGAGGACCAGGACGAAGATGTGCAAAAATTGAAAATATGAAACTTGAATTGACTACACGTTGAACTAACAAAAGTTTTACATGTTGCTGCCTCACCAAGCATACCTGGCTAGAATCAGCAAATTGCTCTACTGATATGTCAGTATCGTTGTGGTTCTGTGACATCTTTTGCTCAGCCAACCGGTGCTCTAATGTCTCCCTTAACCTCCTTTCCTCTTCAAGTTCCATTGCTAGACGATCACGCTCGAGTTCAGACTGCAAGAGATAATCAGCATAACTTTATATGTTAAAAACAGTTGTACAATGCATCCATAAGAGGAAGTTCATAATGAATAGGAAACACCTGTTCTACTGGAAATGTTAGTCTTTACATACCTTATGCATGTCATTGCGTTGCTTTAGGATAAGCTGCTCCAAGACTTCAGAATGGGAACCCTGAAATTTAAACAAAAAACTTGAAGTAACAGTAACACACGTCACATACGGAGAGCAACATCAAACAAGCAGGACAAACCTGCAGCTTTTTGCGAAGTTCCTCTATTTCCAGTTTTTGCCTCTTCAGCAGAGCAGCATCTGTTAGAATCTGAAATACCAACATTCATAATTAGGTTCTCAGATTGTCGCTACTTATAGACAAACTGAGCTCAAATAAATGATACTTATGCTGAAGATGCAAGTACATATAAACACCAGACCATTGTCATAGACATATTCTAGCAATTTGTGCCAAATATTTTCATGCATAAAGAAATAACAGAACATGAATGTTGTTGCCATAAAAACAATGAATCATTAAGGAGTGTCATTAGTAACGTGGTCAAGACAAAGCTTAGCGGGGGTGTGTGCCTTGTCCGACAAAAGTGACACAAAGATATATTTGTGAATAGGTCCAGTCACCTTAAGGAGCGCGACCCAGTCCTATGTTAGGAACGCATCAAAAGGGAGGTTTGGTCGCAGGCCCGAGTCGTTCACGTTTCCTGGGAACCCTCTCCAAACCTCTCCTTCTCGATACATGAGAGCCATCCGTAACTCCTCAGACTCAACACTAGAGCTCCTCGGTCTTTACCTAGGAGAGCAAGTGCCCTTCCTTTGAGTTTATTCAAATGAGAGCTAACGGAGTACATGGCCATGGGGGACTTATATAGGTGAGAGTCCTTACAAATGAGCAAGGTTAACCATGGTGGTGGTAGGTAGGTAGGAGGGGTAGGATGGTAAAACTTGGTCCAAGGGTCCATGGTCCATACTCGATAGCCACCATTCCTTCTCTGTTGGAATTATTGGCCTTTAGCCCATTTATTTTATCCAATAATTCCTAGGAAAATCACAGAGGTCCATATAGCCAATCCATGCATGACAAGGGATGTGGAAAGTTTAGTCCCACCATGCTAGTGGAGGGTGTGGGAGACCAACTTATAAGGTGAGTTGTTCCACACACCACTAAGAGCATCTCCAGCAGTTGGCCCCTCCAGGAGGCTTAAAAATCGCCGCCTGGGGGCGAGCCGGCGCTAGAATTGGCTCTGGGGGCGATTGGGTTCCCAGCCGCCGCCCCCAGGTCACCCCGAGGCACCGATATCGGCCCATTTTTGGCGCAAATGTGCCCGCTTTTCGGCCCACTTTCGGCCAAAAATCGGCCCGATATCGGCGCAAATCGGCCCATATTCGCCGTGGTTCGGCGCAAATTCAACAAAAGTAAAAAAAATTATCACATAGTTCATCACAGAAAATCAATAGAAATCAAAAGTTCAACAAATAGGTCAACAACAAATAGTTCAATACAAATTATATAGTTCAACAAATAAAAACTCATATTTCATCACACGTCAAGCTAGGCGTTGCCCTTGAGCCTCCATAGGTGCTCCACCAGATCCTGCTGCAGTTGTTGATGCACCTGTAGGTCTCAGATCTCCTGACGCATATTGAGAAAGGCAGTCCAGGTTGCCGGTAGCTGATGATCAACTTGCGCAAGAGGACCCTGCCTGTAATATGGTTCAGTGTCAAACACTGGCTCTTTTTGCTCGCTCTCAATGATCATGTTGTGCAAGATGACACAACAAGTCATGATCACCCACATTTGATCTTTCGACCAGGTCTGAGCAGGGTACCGGACAACATCAAATCGAGATTGGAGCACACCAAATGCCCGCTCGACATCCTTCCTGCAAGCCTCCTGAACCTTCGCAAAGTGGGAGTTCTTGCCTCCTGGCACAGGGTTTGAGATAGTCTTCACAAATGTAGACCATCTTAAATAGATGCCATCAGCTAGGTAGTACCCCTTGTTGTAGTGCCGCCCATTGACCTCAAAGTTCACCGGAGAATGACCTTCAACAAGCTTGGCAAAGACAGGGAGCATTGCAGCACGTTGATGTCATTGTGAGTTCCTGGCATACCAAAGGAGTGCCAAATCCAGAGGTCCTGTGTGGCCACTGCCTCAAGTACCACACTGCAACCGCCTTTGGCGCCTTTGTACATCCCCTGCCAAACAAATGGACAGTTCTTCCATTTCCAATGCATGCAGTCGATGCTTCCAAGCATCCCAGGAAATCCTCTTGCTGCATTTTGTGCTAGGATCCGAGCAGTGTCTTCAGCATTGGGTGATCGCAAGTATTGCGGTCCAAACACTGCCACCACTGCCCTGCAGAACTTATAGAAACACTCAATGGTCGTGGACTCGACCACGCGCCCATAGTCGTCGAGTGAATCACCGGGAGCTCCGTATGCAAGCATCCTTATAGCTGCCGTGCACTTCTGGATTGAGGTGAATCCAAGTTTGTCGGTGCAATCCTTCTTGCACTTGAAGTAGCTGTCGAACTCCCGGATGGAATTCACAATCCTGAGGAAAAGCTTTCGGCTCATCCGATAACGGCACCAAAATAATGTCGCCGTGCAATGGAGCGTCGGCGAAGTAGTCAGAGTAGAGCATGCAATAGCCTTCCAGACGATGCCGGTTCTTTGCTTTCAGCCGCCCCGGCGCCGAGCCACCTCGCCGCGGCTTTTCATTGCTCGCGAGCAAGCCGGCGAGGGCGGCGAGGACCATGAGATGCTCCTCGTCCTGGACGTAGACATCGGCTTCCTCCTCCAGCAACGCCCGAGCACCTCCTCGTCGTCCGAATCCATCGCCGCACAGACAAATCGCCGAACACCTGGCGGGCGCGGTGGGCGCAGAGCCATCGGTATACCGCCCTACACGGCGCCGGAAAACTTGCTCAGAAGGTGGTGGAGAGGTTGCCGCGGCGAAACCTTCTCTCTTTTCCGACGGGGAATGGCCTATCTAGCGGTGTTGGGCGGTGGGATCGGCCGGGTGGTGGCCGAGCGCGCGGGGGTGGGGGCGAATCTGGACGATTGCCTTGACTTTTCGCCTGACAATGTGGCCCAGGCATGTTTTCCCCTTCCGCCGGAGCCCCCGAGCGCCCCCCAGTGCGCTGGGTTCGGCCTGGGATCACCGGGCCCAAAAACAGGCCGAGCCGGCGGATTTTGGTGTCTTGGGGGTGCGACTGGGGGGGGGGGGGGGGGGGTTCGGTGCCGGCGCGAAAAAAGTCACCCTGGGGGGCCTGTTGGGGGCACGGCTGGAGATGCTCTAAGAGTTTGAGAAGAGAGCACTTCTCCCCGCCTCGCCACGCCTCACACGCGTGTCGTGTTTCGTGATCGAGCCAATCCAAGCCATGCTAGGACCTTTGAAACGTGTCTGCTCTACCTTAACTTTTTATTCCTCTCCCTAGTGGGTCAGTTCGAGACTTATATAAGAGGTCGCTCCTCTTCCACCAAACAAAATACACAACTCCCTCACCTTGTTCCAAAACCTTGCACCTCCTACTGCTGCCTCTTGCGATCCTATATGGAGAGAGGCAATCAGGTTTTTGGGGAGCACTCTAGCACGACTGTTGGATCTTCATCGTGGCTGACAACGACAACTTCTTCCCCGACGTTGACCACCTCCTCAATGACATGACAAACTTCGCACATGCATCTTCTTCCAGAGCACCGCACGTCTTCTCTCTTCTGTTAGGGTTTGCGTCCAGTCTACTGCTTTTACCTATCGATGTGGATATGATGTTTGTCTGTTATGTACCCAATTGCATGACAATTACATCACTTTGCTACTTGATTCATTATCATCTCTATTATGATTATCACGTTTTATCTACCATCTTTCTAGAATAAACTTAATGGAAAATTGCTCAAATATTCAACAGACCAAAAACCTGATATGTGTAGGCAATTTTCTCTAATTGCTTTTGGTACGACCCTCAAGCCTCCTCCGTTTGAGGATGTGTACTATAAGACGTGGCATGCAAGTTCTTTTGGTTGTGTCATGCTAAGGGCCAGTTCTTTTGGTTGCATGACGCGGCCAACAAATTTGAGTTTAATCCTGAAATTCACAATTGTCAAAGGTTCTAAGTGTGTGTGCAAGCAAAGCAACCTCGCAAGTCTCATACGACAGTTGAGTCGAGATATTTGGCACCATTAGAACTCATACATTCATATCTTTGTGAGATCAATGGTGTGTTGACAGAGGGTGGAAAAAGATATTTCATGACTTTGATCGATGACTACTAGATATTGCATGATACATCTGTTGAAAACAAAAGATGAGGCTTTGCACTACTTTAAAATATATAAAGCCGAAGCAGAGAATAAACTTGATCGAAAGATCAAGAGGCTTAGATCAGATCGTGGTGGAGAGTATTTTTTTCAACGAGTTCAATTTATTATGAGAGGAACATAGTATAATCCATGAGAGGACGCCTCCCTACTCGCCCCAGTCAAACGGGTTGCCGAACGGAAAAATCACACTAACTGATTTGGTTAACACCATGTTAGACACAATGGGATTTTCCAATGAATGATGGGGGTAGGCTTTGATGACTGCAAGTCATGTCCTAAACAGAGTTCCCACGATGAATAAAGAGATTAACACATTAGAGGAATACAAAAGGGAAAGGCTTGAACTCTCTTATTTATGAACTTGGGGTTGCTTGGCGAAAATCAACGTGCCAATTCCCAAGCGTCAACTTGGACCAAAGCCGTTGATTGTGTTTTTCTGGGCTATGCTTTCCATAGCATTGGCTACATATCTCTAGTGGTCAAATCTAAGGTTCCCTAACATGAATGTTGGTACAATTATGGAGTCGAATGATGCAAGCTTCTTTGAGGATATTTTCCTATGAAAATATGTGTAGCTCATCTAGTCGGAGGTTAGAGGCAACTCCTACACCTTTTGTTCCATTGGAACATTCTAAGCGGAAACACACTGAGATTCCTAAGGAGGATGACAATGAAGCTCCTAGAAAGAGCAACAGACAAAGGACGGCAAAGTCATTTGGTGAAGATTTCATTGTGTACCTCATGAATGACACTCCCATTTCTATTTCAAAAGCTTATGCATCTCTTGATGTTAAATACTGAAAAGAAGTTGTATGTAGCGAAAGGGATTCCGTCATGGCTAACAGGACATGGGAGGTCACTGATCGTCCTTATGGGTGTAAACCTGTAGGATGTAAGTGGGTGCTCAAGAATGTTAAGAGTATTATATATATAGCCATGTAACCTTTCGTATTTACCCTATTGTATAAGGGGTTTCCTGCATATATTCCACACTTTATATGTATATATACTGGCCTATGGCCTTTTGGAAATACAAGTTGCATATTTCCTAACATGGTATTAGAGCTAGGTCAATTTTTTGCACGCTGCAACTCGTGTTATTGATCTCCGTGGCCGTCACCGCTGCCTTTTTTTTCTCTCCATCATAGCAGCCGGTCAACCCAAGGCCGCTCCTCTCCTTCCCTGCTGCCGTTCAACTCCCTCCCGTCCAGATCACGCCAGCTCCAGGTCCTACCCGCGATCGATCCAAATCAAGTCAGCACAGGAGCCTCCGCCCGCGATCGATCTTCCGCAGCCGGCCTGGTTTTTCGCTGCCCCTCGTCGGATCCGGCCGCCAATCGCTGGTCTTCGTCACCCTCGTCCGGTCCGGCCGCCTCTCGCCGGAACCGGCCGCCAGTTGCCGATCTTCGTCGCCCGCGTCCGATCCGGCCGTCCCTTGCCGGATTTCGCCCCTGCTGCTGGCTCCCGTCCCATCCATCTGCTGCCGCCGCGAGCACTGACTGCGGCTGATCGTCAGGAGCCTCTGTCTGTACTGCTGTCTGCCCGGTGATTGCAAAAAAAAAATGTCTACACCGTCAGGCTATGTCGCAATTCCTCATTGTCTGGTGATCTTTGATGGCACTAACTATATCGAGTTTGTTGGCTTCATGCGCATTCATATGCGTGGCATTCGTCTTTGGGGCATTCTTTCTGGCGAGGTCTGTTGTCCGCCGTGTCCGGTTCCACCTGTGGCCCCTACTCCGTCGACGCCACCGGTTCTTGCTACTGATGCTGATCAAACTGCGAAGGATGTAGCTAAGCTTGCAGATGACATTGTCGTCCATGCTTATGATGCGCAAGTTTTGACTTATGAGGCTCTTCAGACTTATCATGAGGCTCTTTTTGCTTACACTCAGTGGCTTGATGAGGATGCCCGTGCATAGCTGTTCTCACTGCTAGTGTTCTGCCTCAATTTGCCTCTGAGTTCTTGGGGCTCCCTACCGTATCTGAGACGTGGACCCGTCTCCGTCAGCGCTATCAGCCCTCTAGTGATGCCTTATATCTGTTTGTGGTCCGGCAGGAACATGCTCTTCAGCAGGGTGACTCCAGTGTTGACGATTTCTATGCTCAGAGTTCTGCTATCTGGCGTCAGCTTGATTCTCTCCGCACTGCTGGTTGCCGTACTTGTCAGTGTTGCCAGGCTGTGCGGGCTGATTTGGAGTTTCATCGTGTCTATGAGTTCTTATCTCGACTCCGTAAGGAGTTTAGCCCCGGCGTGCTCAGTTGTTTGCTCGTGGTCGTATCTCCCTCATGGAGGCGCTTTCTGAGATTCGTGATGAGGAGACTCGCCTACGTGGTGCTTGTCTACTTGAGGTTCCCTCTGTGCTCGCTGCTCGAGTTCCTGTTATATCGCCTGCTGCACCAACTCCATCCCGCTCTAGTGCTCCTCCGCTCTTGCCTACTCCTACGGGCGGCCAGGGTCGGTCTCGTCCTCACTGCGGCTACTGCAATATGGATGGTCATGTTGAGTCTCAGTGCTTCCAGAAGAAGAAACACCTGCGTAAGGCGCAATCATCAGCTCCAGGGACTTCTTCTACTTCGACATCTTCAGCCACCGCCTTGATTGAGCAGGATATTCTGCGACTTAAGCGTCTGCTTGCCGCTTCAGGTTCTCCTTCGACGGGTACTGCAGGTTCTATGACTGATGCTTCCCGCACTGAGCAACCACCCTCTACACAGTCAGGTACATCCTCGTGGGTTCTGGACTCCGGAGCTTCTTTTCATATGTCTTCTCATTCTTCAAATTTGTCCTCTCTTAAATCGCTTGATTTTCCTGTTCACGTACTCACTGCCGATGGTACTCCTCTTTCTGTTGCTAGTCAAGGCAATCTTACCAGACCTTCTTACTCTGTTTCTGATGTTGCTCATGTTCCTCGACCTACCATGATCTTTTTTCTGTTGGTCAACTTACTGATTCTGGTTGTCGCGACATCCTTGACATTGACTCTTGTTTTGTTCAGGATCGTCGAACGCACACTTTGGTTGGGGCTGGCCCTCGCCGCCGTGACTCTCAGGGTCTTTGGGAGCTAGACTGGCTTCATGTTCCTTCCGCTACCACCACTATCGCCAGTCCATCCGCTTCTGTCGCTTCAGCTACCGGCTCCTTCCAGCAGTGGCATCATCAATTTGGTCATCTTTGTGGGTCTCGCTTGTCGTCATTAGTTCGTCGAGGTCTCCTGGGGTCTGTCTCAGGAGATGTCTCTTTAGAGTGTCAGGGTTGTAGACTAGGAAAACAGATTCAATTACCTTATCCTACTAGTGAGTCGGTGTCTCGGCGTCCTTTTGACTTAGTCCATTCTGATGTATGGGGTCCGGCTCTCTCGTTACACTTGGCTTTATTTTATGACTTCTCGCAGTGAGGTTCTTTCCATCTATAACTGTTTTGTTGCCATGGTTCACACTCAGTTCTCTTCGCCTATTCGTGTGTTCCGTGCTAACTCTGCTGGCGAGTATATTTCCAAGATGTTGCGTGGTGTTCTTGCTGAGCAGGGCACTCTTCCTCAGTTCTATTGTCCTGGTGCTCATGCTCAGAATGGCGTGGCTGAGCGAAAGCATCACCACCTTCTTGAGACGGCTCGTGCGTTGATGATCGCTGCTTCTCTTCCACCTCATTTTTTGGGCCGGGGCTATCTTCACCTCCACCTATCTCATCAACCTTCAGCCGTCCGCTGCTCTCCAGGGTGGTGTTCCTTTCGAGCGTCTTTTTTATCGTTCTCCTGATTATTCAACGCTTCGCTTGTTTGTGTTTGTTATGTTCTTCTTGCCCCTCGTGAACACACCAAACTTACCGCTCAGTCTGTTGAGTGTGTTTTCTTAGGCTATAGTGATGAGCATAAGGGCTATCGTTGTTGGGATCCTATCGGTCGTCGGATGCGTATTTCTCGGGATGTGACTTTTGATGAGTCTCGTCCCTTCTACCCGCGTCCATCTTCCTCGACCTTTTCAGTGGAGGATATCTCTTTCCTCACTTTTCCCGACACACCTATCACTCTAGTTGAACCCTTGTCTCTCTGTCCTGCTCACTCTACTTCTTCACCGCTTGCCGATTTGCCGCCACCATCTCCCACGGTTTCCTTACCTCGCATGTCACCGGATAGGCGGATACTGCACCTTCATCCCCGGTGATTTCTTCGTCTCCACCTCCTGGTTCTACCTCGGCTATTCCTCCTCGTATGCTTCCATATTTTCCTCAGTACTACACTCGTCGTTCACGTACTGTGGATGCGTCTGCTGATGTGCCATCCTCGTCTCAGCCTACCTATGGCTTGCGTCCTCGTCCGCTTCCGCTTGTTGATCGCCTTGGTTTTCCAACCGCTGGTGCTGCTGTTCTTGAGCCGACTTCTTATCATGAGGCTGGTGTTCATCCTGAATGGCAGTTTGCGATGGCAGAGGAGATTGCTGCTCTTGAACGCACTGGTACATGGGATCTTGTTTCTCTTCCTCCAAGTGTCTGTCCCATCACTTGTAAGTGGGTCTACAAGGTTAAGACTCACTCCGATGGTTCTCTTGAGCGTTACAAAGCTCGTCTTGTGGCTCATGGCTTTCAGCAGGAGCATGGTCGTGATTACAACGAGACTTTTGCTCCTGTGGCCCATATGACCACTATTAGTACACTTCTTGCCGTGGCCTCTGCACGCCACTGGTTTGTATCTCAGCTTGATGTTAAGAATGCCTTTCTTAATGGTGAGTTGCGTGAGGAGGTATACATGCAGCCACCACCTGGGTATTTGTTCCTGATGGCATGGTATGTCATCTTCGTCGCTCTCTCTATGGCCTTAAGCAAGCCCCCCACGCCTGGTTTGAGCGTTTTGCCTCTGTGGTGACTGTCGCTGGTTTTTCAACGAGTGCTCATGATCCAGCATTGTTTGTCCACCTTTCTCCTCGTGGTCGGACTCTTCTTCTTCTCTATGTTGATGACATGATCATCACCGGCGACAACCCCGAGTATATTGCCTTTGTAAAGGCCCGTCTTAGTGAGCAATTTCTTATGTCCGATCTTGGACCTCTTCGCTACTTTCTTGGGATTGAAGTCTCTTCTACCTCTGATGGCATTTTTATATCCGAGGAAAAGTATATACAGGATCTTGCTCGTGCTGCTCTTACTGATGAGCGCATTGTTGAGACTCCCATGGAGCTCAATGTTCACCTCCGTGATATTGATGGTGACCCCTTGCCTGACCCGACGCGTTATCATCATCTTGTTGGGAGTCTTGTCTATCTAGTTGTCACTCGTCCGGATATCTCTCATCCGGTTCATATTCTGAGTCAGTTTGTCTCCGCTCCCACTTCGGTTCATTATAGTCACCTCCTTCGTGTTCTCCGATCTTCGGGGCACGATCTCTCACCGTCTATTCTTTCCTCGCACCAGTTCTTTACAGCTTCAGGCCTATTCGGATGCTACGTGGGCTAGTGATCCCTCCGGTCGCCGTTCACTTTCTGCTTACTGTGTTTTTCTTGGTGGTTCTCTCATTGCCTGGAAGACAAAGAAACAGACTACAGTTTCCTGTTCGAGTGCAGAGGCCGAGTTACGAGCTATGGCTCTTTTGACGGCAGAGGAGACTTGGTTACGGTGGTTACTTCAGGATTTTGGTGTTTCTGTTACTACACCTACTCTGCTCTTATCTGACAGTACAGATGCTTTCTATGTGCGCGCTGGTGTGCAGGATCAAGTTATTGCTCTTCAGTATGTGCCTTTCGAGTTACAGTTGGCGGATTTTTTTATGAAGGCCCAGACTAGAGCGCAGCATGGCTTCTATCTCTCCAAACTCAGTGTTGTTAATCCACCATGAGTTTGAGGGGGGTGTTAGAGTATTATATATATAGCCATGTAACCTTTCGTATTTACCCTATTGTATAAGGGGTTTCCTGCATATATTCCACACCTGTATATATATATATACTGGACTATGGCCTCCTGGAAATACAAGTTGCATACTTCCTAACAAAGAAAAAGCTTAGGCCTGATGGTACAATTGAAAAGTACAAGGCACGACTTATAGCCAAGGGTTATACAAAAAAGAAGGTGAAGATTTCTTTGATACTTATGAGCATGTGGCCAAATTGACCACCATTCGAGTACTACTCTCATTGGCTGCCTCACACAATCTTCTCGTTCATCAAATGGACAAGACAGTTTTCCTAGATGGAGAGTTGGAAGAGGAAATATACATGGAACATCCTGATTGTTTGTAGTAGATGGTCATGAAGGAGAGGTGTGTAAGTTGGCGAAATCTTTGTATGGCTTGAAACAAGCACCTAAGCAATGGCACGAGAAGTTTGAAAGACCTTGGTGCAAATGAAGCCGACAAACGTGTGTACTATCGCCATGGTGGGGGCGAGGGAGTTATGTTGTGTTTGTATGTTGATGGCATACTTATATTGGACAAATTTCAAGGTCACTGAGGAAGTGAAATATTTTCTATCTCATAACTTTGAGATGAAAGACCTGGAGTAGTTGATGTTACATTGAACATCAAGCTTTTGAGAGGTGATGGTGGTGGGATCACTTTGTTACAGTCCCACTATGTGGAGAAGGTTCTGGGTCTCTTTGGATATTCAGATTGTAAACCTTCTGGAACACCTTAAGATTCAAGTTTGTTGATTCGAAAGAATGAAGGAGAAACCAAGGATCAATTGAGATATTCTCAAATCATCAGCTCGCTTATGTATCTAGCTAGCGCTATGAGGCTTGACATCTCGTTTGTTGTGAGCAACCTAAGCCGGTTTGTATCTAACCTGGGAGATGTTCATTGGCATGCTCAACAAAGGATAACGCGCCATCTAAAAGGTACTGTGATTAATGGACTTCACTTGATTGGCCGTTAGTGCAAGAGATAATCTTCAGAATGTGTTACAAGTTGGCTCTTTTAGCTTTGAGATTCCACCAACTAAACCGAAGAAAGATGAAGTTAAGCCAACCTTCAGAACTCCATGTGTTGACACGTTATGGTAGGAAATATACCAGTCAATTTTGATTCGGTTTGGCAACCTACTGTGAACATAGTATATCATGTTACATGAATCAAGTCTATTTCTTTTTGTCTAGTATACTAGTGAAGTTGTCAAATAGTTTCCTAGGTGATCAAGGTGGTTGGATATTTAATTAGGTAAATCTAGCTTAGTTTGAATAGGAGAGAGAGAGTCCGTACCAACTATGTTTGCTTGTGAGTCGGTTCCGATCGAATGTGGATACCTATATAAAAGGCTAACGACCGATCTAAGTCAGATTGGTTTGATCGTGACTTCAATAAAATTACAAAAGCGTCCCATGTCGGGAGACACCAAATATTGTCTTCGTTGCTGATCCATGGGGATTTAGTTGCAATTGCGCGTGGAGTCGATCTAATCTACTCGATGCAAGTTTTTGATTTTACATCTTGCACCTTTGCTAGATCGGAATTTCTTATTGCTACTGCTAGTACCATGAAAGATCGGACAGCAACTCGCGCAATTTATCATCTCACTATTTTGTGCCTCATCATCACTATATCGGGTACCCAAGGGTACTGGAGGGATATAACGATGCAAATTGGATATATGATCCTGATGGGCTTAAAGCCACAAGTGCTTATGTGTTTACACTTGGTGCTGGTGTTGTTTCCTAGAAGTCTTGCAAGCGGACCATCTTAACAAGACACAAGCACGATTGAAGTAGAGTGGCTTCCTGAGCTTTTGATGAACTTGTCGGTAGTTGAAAAAACAACACCGGCTATCCTATTGAACTGTGATAATCAAACAGTGATCATCAAGGTAAACAGTTCTAAGGATAATAAGAAGTCATCAAGACATGTGAGGAGACTGAAATCTATCAGATTTAAGGGAAACTCTAGAGTTATATCATTGGACTATATAAACACATCGAAGAATCTGGCTAATCCCTTCACAAAGGGTTTATCACGAAATGTGATAGACAATGCATCAAGGGAGATGGGATTGAGACCCACTACATAAGTTAGCCGTGGTGATCGGAGATCCCATTAATTAGAATTGGCAACACTATTGGGTAACTGAGAGGAGAATGTTTAATTTGTAAAGATCCACTCCGTTATGATGCAATTCCCTCCTAATCTATAAGGTAGGTTGATATTTATCTTAATGTGTTTTGAGTGGCTTGGGTAGGCAAAGATGTTGTCCTACAGAACATCTTGAAAGGACAGACCTATATAAGTTAGACTGTTAAACTTGCACTCTGTGAGAGTTGGGTGCTCTCTAGTAAACTCATGAAAAGGTCCCCGGAGTATGATATATACGCTTCTACCTGCGGGAAAGCTTTTCAGCGGTCCAGTATCGGTCAAGGCTTTACGTAAAACTTTTTTGCACAAAACTTGCAGTTCAAGGTCCACTGTCCAAGTTGTGAATGGGTGTAGCGTGGAGTTCTAGGTGGAAGTTCAACTTAACTGTTTCCAACTAAATACCGGTATATAAACAATGGTTTCGAACCATAGGCAAATTCTATGTGCCTCTGGGATCTAGTGGGATCTGGTGGGGGATTGTTGGAATTATTGGGCTTTAGCCCATTTATTTTATCCAATAATTCCTAGGAAAATCACATAGGCCCATATGACCCATTCATGCATGACAAGGGGTGTGGAAAGTTTAGCCCCACCACGCAAGTGAAGGGTGTGGGAGACCAACTTATAAGGTGAGTTGTTCCACACACCACTAAGAGCTTGAGAATAGAGCACATGCACGCGTGCTCCGCCCCGCCGCGCCATGCCTCACCTCACACGCGAGCGTGTTTCATGATCAAGCCGAGCCTCACTAGGATCTATGCAACGTGTGCTTGTTGCCTTAATTTTTGCCACGCAAGAAAAAGTTGAAACTTTTTGCCTCCAGTGGGAGACGAATCTCAACAGTCGCACGGACCGTTTCTCTTCCTCTCCCTAGTGGATCAATTTGAGGCTTATATAAGAGGTCGCTCTTCTTCCACCAAACAGAATACACAACTCCCTCACCTCTTCCAGAACCTTGTGCCACCTACTGCTTTTCCATCTCACTTCTCCGCGTGCACCGAGACATGAGACAGCAGGCCTCTGAAGCCCTGCATCTTGCAATCCTGTACGGGAGAGAGGCAATCAGGTTTTTGGTGAGCGCGACTGCTGGATCTTCCTCCATTGTGGCTACAACGACGACTTCTCGGACGACGACTTCTCGGACGATGACTTCTTTTCCTACATTGATCACCTGTCAGCGAAATGACGAACATCACACCTACATCTTCTTCCACCACACCGTATGTCTTCTTCTCTCTTTTGTTAGGGTTTGCGTCCGGTTTACATCTTTTATCTATCAGTGTGGATATGATGTCCGTCTGTTATGTACCCAATTGCATGACTACTTACATCACTTTGCTACTTGTTTCGATTATCATCTCTATGATGGTTATCATGTTTTATCTATCATCTTTCTAGATTAAACTTTATGGAAAATTGCTCAAATATTCACAACACTCATCACTCCACCATAATGGGCATTGGCTACTTGGGCCGTTGGGCCTCTTCTAGAGTTGGGCTGCTTTGTTGATTCCCTTCTGTGTTGACTTTATCTTTTAATTTTCTCTTCTCCTTTGACTTGTTGACCATGACAATTTGCTTGGATTTTTGTTGACTCCCTTAGACCTTGTTTACTGTCTTGGACTCTGTTGACCGCCTTGGACTTTTCGTTGACCACCTCAGACTTTCATTAGCCGTCCATGCAGTATTAGGTGGGTCCTCTGGGTATGATTATTTATTCCCAGTTTCCCACAACAGTAAATACAACAGAATAAGATAAAAATACATAGTTTCAGCTGCACTATTTCATATTTCTGCTTCCGAAATTAATGTGTCAGAGGTACTAACATCTGAAACTAAAACTCATCTGTTGCAATATAAAAGTTTCAATACTCACCTCATTTACTTGAGCACAATTGCTGACACATTTTGCTCTACTTGCAAATTGAAGAGTTCCTCTAGTTTCCTCAATATGAATCTGTAGTTAATTTTTTAGAAGATGTGATAGCAATGGTGGTAAGTGCATGAGAGTTTAAAACCATATAATTTACTTGGAAAACAATGTAAACATAACACACCTCTTCAGGTGCAGCCGTGCAAATGATTGATGTCTTTGCATTGCCTCCAAGTGCAGACTGGAGGATGCGAGTCAACTTACTATCACGATAAGGGATGTGCCCTCTGCATCAAAATAATTAACCACTTTAGTGCATCAACCAATCCTGGATCTTAGGAAACTTTTCACATAATTCAATAAGTAGGCCCAAGGAGTTCACAATAGATTTTATTTCCCTTGCATAAGGTTACCTTTTTATTAGGGATGAGCCCATGATTTTATAGGTTAAGGCTACAACATCTGTGGTGCCATAATCATTGGGCCTACCAAATTAGCCAAATAGGCAATAACAGGGCGATTCCATGATTGAATAAAATAAAATAATTTGGTTGTAGACTCAGATATTTCTTTCGCTCGAGTAAGTGTCTTTCTTTTCATTTGGTATATTACCATGACTTGGAACACTTGAAAGGATGGAAAGGGAAGCTCAAATAACTTCTGGGTGCCACATTCTTGGATAATAGATTAGCTATTACGTATAACCTAGTGATAGGATAAATGGTGATAAAGTATTAATAAAACCCATGTTTAATTTTCCATTAAAATTGGTGCTTGCAATTTGTTATCCATGTTCTAAACTAAATGAATAGCACTGCAAGCTGTTTATGATTGTTGGGCACTTGGGATAACTAACATATAATAATCAGCGCTATCGCATGCACCTATATTTTTGTTAGATTACTGTCATCTCGTGCTATATGTCAAAGCTTGCTACAGTTTAGTTAGAGAAAGTTACAGATTATTAAGTCAGGGTAATGCTCCATAGAAATACCTTTGCTTTCCATTCTCACTCAACTTATTGATGACATTACCGAGAATCATCAAGCTCTTATTAATATGCTTCCCTTCCTTAAGCCGCACACCATCAGCTCCTGTCTTGGCGATTCTTTCTGACCCAGCTAAATCGACCAAGTTCTACATGTAAAAAAGCAGTGTCAAAGCATTCTTTTTCTTGACACATTTACTTTATTTTGTAAGAGGGGGAGTCAAAAGCAGATACCAAAATAGACACACGGATTGCATCTTCAGAGTTCGTCTGGTGCTTAGCACTGCTTTCAATTACCTGAAACCAGCAGAACAACACAACTGAGTATTTTAGTTACCATGCCCATTCTATGTAAATGGACTGAAACCAGCTACAATCACTTGTGGCTTGCAATGTACCATCCGAAAAATAGTATGGGACCGGCTGCTCCGGACATTCATGTTTGTTTCTCCGAAATGTCTATTTGCTGAGAAAAAAGGAAGCTTATGAATTGGTGAAAATGAAAATATGCATTTGAACAAGTACGACGATAAATGGACAGAAATGGAACCTTCTCCAAGCTCAAGGAGTTGTAGCACTTGTTCAGCATTGTTAACAATTTCTTCCCGCAGACCCGACACATATACACCACGCTGTAGAAACAACACAAATCCTTACACAGTGTAACAGCAAGTAGAAGAAAGTTACTACAACCATTCCTAGCATTTACCTCGAGGCTCTCATGAATTGGCAGCTTCTCGCTCCCGAGTGTCAGGAGGTCATTGATCTCCTCATTATAAATCTCCATGTACGAGACCCTGATCAGGAACTCCCTGTCTGCAGCCTGTCCCAAAACAAGAATCAAACTGACAGCGCGTTTGGCAATATTTGGGAAGGGGATTGGGAGTTTAGTGTAGGGACTTGTATTGAGATTAGACATGTGATGAGTCGTTTTATTCCCTTGTTTGGTTCATGTGAATTGACGAGGGACTAGACCAGGGAAGTGAACATAAGTTATGATGAAGGGTTAAGATTGACTCACTAAAACAATTCCCTCCTAACTCCCACCCCCTCCCCTGCTAATAAAACCGTGGGAGTTGGAGTCTCACGTCTCATGCCTATTCCTTTATAAATTCCCAATCCCCCTAACCAAACAATAGATTTAAAGTCTTGTACCCCTTTAATTATCATTCCTTGACTCTAATTACTCCCAACCAAACACGCTGTGAGGACTCGACCAAATAAAAATCGTGTGCCCAAGTGGCTTGCCTCGGAAGTCAGAACACCTGATAAGGTACGGTCACCTTTGTGAATTTTTTCTACTAAAGCCTACTCCACCTAATGTACTAAACCTTGACATTTACTTGTAGCACGACCGGTCTTGATGTTCGAGTGTTTTTCCATGATGTTAACATACATAGTAAGGTGGGGAATTCAGACAACTGGCGCTCAAAAAGGAAATTGATCTAGTTGAGTAAGCAATTACCTCGGCCGCCGTGTCAAAGATGTCGCGAACAGCGAGCGGGATGATCCCAGGGTCAGCACCGGAGCCGTTCATGGTAAACGTCTTGCCACTGCTGGTCTGGCCGTAGGCGAAGGCAGTGCCGTTGAAGCCATCTACGGCACCACGGATGAGGGAGCGGACGAGCAGGCCGTAGATCCGCGCGTTGGTCACAGACTCGTTGAACACGTGGTCTTCGTGTGGGCAAGGAACCGACCAGCAAAACAGGAGAGCGCGCGCGAGTTAGAAATGGAGGGACAAAAGGTGGGAGGAGAGTGAGATAGAGGAAGGATCCTGGTACCGAAGACGAAGGAGGTGCCGGGGACGGGGACGGCGCGGTGGAGGAGGGAGATTCCGGAGTCGTCGATGCGCCACTCGCGGTTCCCGACAGCGCCGCCGCCCGAGAAGGAGGGCGAGTCGGCGTCGGCGTCGACCGAAGGCTTGGGCGGGCGGAAGCGGACGGCGACGGAGATCTTCTCCATGAGCGGATGGACGGCGAGTCGGCCGCTGCAATGGTTGGGGCAAAGAAGAGCGGATCTGAAATTTCGGCCTCAGGAGAGTTGTCTTCTTTCTTTTGAAATGAAATGCGGCCTCATGAGAGTTGGAGCCAAACCTGGCGGGCTCGGCCCCGCCGGGGTGGGGCACGCAAATTGGGGGGGAAGCATGATAAGTGCGACGCATGTGAGCATGTATCTGGAAACGTATCTGATGCATTAAGGTAATTGATGTTACCGGTGCACCGGATCTGATTGCATATTCAAAAATGTTCAAATAAATCTGAAAAAAAATCAATATATCTACACAACATCAATGTCGGTCAAACCACACGTCCTTTCAGCCACGAGGGAATTGCACAAACCACCACATATTTGAGCTAGTGTTGCACAAAACATCTATTCTACGGGTTTATTGCGGAGAACACCACATATTGATGTAATACATTACAGTTAGGTCTAATCTAGTGTTTGAATACATTGACATAATTTCGGACAAATGGTTCCCGCATGTAAATGCACATGTAACAATAAAAACCAGTCACATCAACCAACACATGTCAAAATTGGGCGCAAAACCTAAGTAATAACAATACAAACGCCCAAAAAATAGGATACTGAACAAAAATACGTTGATTGACGGCAAAATTTCTACCCCAAAGTGTATGGTTTCATGGGGAAAGAAGACCACAAAATTTCTGCCCCAGAGTGTACGGCAAAAATACGTCGATTGACGGCAAAATTTCTGTCCCGAAATGTATGGGAAAATTTCTGCCACAGAGTGTACCACAACAGTCAGAGGTAGGGGAGAGGAGAGAGCTTGGGTGGGCGAGGGGTGGGGCGCGCTTACCCGACAAAGGGAACGGCTGGCTCGACTCCATTGCTGGCGACCACTTCGCCAGTGATGACACGGTCGCTACCGCTTGCTCTTCCTATGTGGAGGCTCCGGTATGAGGCCTTACCTCTGCTCGATAGACTGAGATGGACTGTTTTTTTGGTGAGTCAGCTTTCAAGCCCACTTGTTCAACTATTTGTTTTTCACTCTGGTCCTCTTTTTCTCAGTCTAATATGTTGACTAATGTGGCCAATTTTATTGCCACGTCTTCACTTACAAGCGGGACACATATGTCTGGAATCATGTCAATAAACACTAAATTAGACCTAGTTGCAATTTATTACACCAATATGTGGTGTTTTTTTGGTGAGTCAGCTTTCAAGCCCACTTGTTCAACTATTTGTTTTTCACTCTGGTCCTCTTTTTCTCAGTCTAATATGTTGACTAATGTGGCCAATTTTATTGCCACGTCTTCACTTACAAGCGGGACACATATGTCTGGAATCATGTCAATAAACACTAAATTAGACCTAGTTGCAATTTATTACATCAATATGTGGTGTTTTTTGCAACAAACTTGTATTGTAGGTGTTTTGTGCAACACTAGCCCCAATAAGTGATGGTTTGTGCAATTCCCTCTTCTAGCCACCCATTATGACACGTTAACCTTTTTGTTTTCGGATTCTATCTAATGTTTCATGCCGAACGTTGTGTATGTCGTTTGATTAAATAGCACGAATCTTGACCCTAGTGTAGGTGGACTTCATCTTTCCATCTCATTTGGGATTTGCGCGACCGAAACGAACACTCGAGTCTTGTCCTTATCCTCTATCTCTCCCCTACTGCACCCCACTCTCCCCATGTATATGGCCAGGGGAACCAAACAAACCGGTTGATAAGAAGGTCGACCACACCCCATGGTACATGACTTAAACCATCGGAATTGGGGACTCCTGCTTCGAACAACTAAGGCGACTAAGAACCATACGGGCAGGTCATAGAACCCAAATTGTTGGGAAACATAGCATGCAATTTCAAAAAAAAAATCCTACGCTCACGCAAGATCTATCTAGGAGATGCATATCAACGAGAGGGGGAGAGTATGTCTACGTACCCTTGTAGACCGAAAGCGGAAGCGTTTGACAACGCGGTTGATGTAATTGAACTTCTTCTCGCCCTGACCGATCAAGCACCGAACGTACGGCACCTCCGAGTTCTGCACACGTTCAGCTCGATGACGTCCCTCGAACTCTTGATCCAGCAAAGTGTCGAGGAAGTAGTTGAGTTCCGTCAGCACGACGGCGTGGTGACGGTGATGGTGATGTGATCCATGCAGGACTTCGCCTAAGCACTACGAGAATGTGACCGAGGGTGTAATCTGTGGAGGGAGGCTCCGCACACAGCTAATAGAAGTTGATCCGTCTTCTAGGCACCTCCCCCCTCATATATATAGGTGGGAGGGAGAGGGGGCAGCCAAGGGGGCGCCCCAAGTAGGAAGAATCCTACTTGGGGGCCTTGTCCGGTTCGCCCCCCCCCCCCTTTCCTTTTTCACCGGAGGGGGGGAGGAAATAGGAGGGGGGAGGCCGAATCCTTCCCCTCCTTCTCTCTTTCCCCCTTTCCTTTCCCCTCTGGTGCGGCCCATATGAGGGGCGCAGCAGCCCCTGCTAGCTGTTGTGTTTCCCCGCTTGGCCCATTAGGCCCATATCTTTGTCGGGGGTGCCCGGAACCCCTTTCTGGTGACCTGATATATACCCGGTACCCCCGAAACACTTCCGGTGCCCGAATACCATCGTCCTATGTATCAATCTGTGTCTCTCGACCATTTCAAGACTCCTCGTCATGTCCGTGATCTCATCCTGGACTCCGAACAACATTCGGTCACCAAAACACATAACTCATATAATACAAAATTGTCATCGAACGTTAAGCGTGCGGACCCTACGGGTTCGAAAACTATGTGGACATGACCGAGACACCTCTCCGGTCAATAACCAATAGCGGAAACTGGATGCTCATATTGGCTCCTACATATTCTACGAAGATCTTTATCGGTCGAACCGTAATGACAACATACGTTATTCCCTTTGTCATCAGTACGTTATGATACATCTTCAACATATCTGTTATATTATCATTCTTGGATGTTTTAAAATCATTTTATAGTCATTTTATATCATTTTTTGGTACTAACTGCTACCTCTTGAGAATGCGTTGGTTTTTCCTTGAAGAGGAAAGGGTGATGCAGCAAAGTAGCGTAAGTATTTCCCTCAGTTTTTGAGAATCAAGGTATCAATCCAGTAGGAGACAACGCACAAGTCACCTAGTACCTGCACAAACAATCAAGAACCTCGCAACCAACGCGATAAAGGGGTTGTCAATCCCTTCACGGTCACTTGCAAAAGTGAGATCTGATAAAGATAGTAAAGTAAATATTTTTGGTATTTTTGTTGTATAGATTGGAAAGTAAAGATTGCAAAATAGTAAACAAGATGCGATGTAAATAAAAGAGATGCAATATGATAAGAAAGAGACCCAGGGGGGCATAGGTTTCACTAGTGGCTTCTCTCAAGATAGCATGTATTACGGTGGGTGAACAAATTACTGTCGAGCAATTGATAGAAAAGCGCATAGTTATGAGAATATCTAGGCAATGATCATGAATATAGGCATCACATCCGTGTCAAGTAGATCAAAACAATTCTGCATCTACTACTATTACTCCACACATCGACTACTATCCAGCATGCATCTAGATTATTAAGTCCATAAGAACAGAGTAACGCTTTAAGCAAAATGACATGATGTAGAGGGATAAACTCAAGCAATATGATATAAACCCCATCTTTTTATCCTCGATGGCAACAATACAATACGTGCCTTGCTGCCCCTACTATCACTGGGAAAGGACGCCGCAAGATTGAACCCAAAGCTAAGCACTTCTCCCATTGCAAGAAAGATCAATCTAGTAGGCCAAACTAAACCGATAATTCGAAGAGACTTGCAAAGATATCAAATCATGCATATAAGAATCCAAAGAAGAACCAAATAATATTCATAGATAATCTTGTTCATAAACCCACAATTCATCAGATCTCGGCAAACACACCGCAAAAAGAGTATTACATCGAATAGATCTCCAAGAACATCGAGGAGAACTTTGTATTGAGAATCAAAGAGAGAGAATAAGCCATCTTGCTAATAACTATGGACCCGAAGGTCTGTGGTAAACTACTCACGCTTCATCGGGGAGGCTATGGTGTTGATGTAGAAGCCCTACGTGATCGATTCCCCCTCCGGCAGATCGCTGGAAAAGGCCCCAAGATGGGATCTCAAGGGTACAGAAGGTTGCGGCGGTGAAAAGTGGTTTCGTGGCTCCATGTGATCGATCTAGGGTATAAGAGTATATATAGGCGAAATAAGTACGTCGATGGAGCTATGCGGGCCCACGAGGGTGGGGGCGTGCCTACCCCTCTGGGCACGCCCTCCTGCCTCGTGGCCGCCTCACGGAGTTCCAGACTTCCACTCCAAGTCTCCTGGTTTGCTTTCGGTCCAAGAAAGATCATCACAAAGGTTTCATTCCGTTTGGATTCCGTTTGGTATTCCTTTTCTGTGGAACTCTAAAATAGGCAAAAAAACAGAAACTGACACTGGATGTGACGCCCCCGATTCAATCATACACTAATCATACACGCAAACGTGTATGATCAAGATCAGGGACTCACGGGAAGATATCACAACACAACTCTATAAATAAAATAAGTCATACAAGCATCATATTACAAGCCAGGGGCCTCGAGGGCTCGAATACAAGAGCTCGACCATAGACAAGTCAGCGGAAGCATCAATATATGAGAACAGACATAAGTAACAAGTTTGCCTTAAGAAGGCTAGCACAAACTAGGATATAGATCGAAAGAGGCGCAGGCCTCCTACCTGGGATCCTCCTAAACTACTCCTGGTCGTCGTCAGCGGCCTGCATGTAGTAGTAGGCGCCTCCCGAGTAGTAGCAGTCGTCATCGACAGTGGCGTCTGGCTCCTGGACTCCAAGGTCTGGTCACAACAATCGGGTATAGGAAGGGGGAAAAGGGGGAGCAAAGCAACCGTGAGTACTCATCCAAAGTACTCGCAAGCAAGGAACTACACTACATATGTATGCATTGGTATCAAATGGAAAAGGGGTAACATATGTGGGCTGAACTGCAGAATGCCAGAATAAGAGGGGGATAGCTAGTCCTATCGAAGACTACGCTTCTGGTAACCTCCATCTTGCAACAGAAGAAAAGAGTAGATAGTAAGTTCACCAAGTATCATCGCATAGCATACTCCTACTCGGTGATCCTCCCCTCGTCGCCCTGTGAGCGAGCGATCACCGGTTGTACCTGTTGGAAATATGCCCTAGAGGCAATAATAAATTAGTTATTATTATATTTCCTTGTTCATGATAATCGTTTATTATCCATGCTAGAATTGTATTGATAGGAAACTCAGATACATGTGTGGATACATAGACAACACCATGTCCCTAGTAAGCCTCTAGTTGACTAGCTCGTTGATCAATAGATGGTTACGGTTTCCTGACCATGGACATTGGATGTCGTTGATGATGGGATCACATCATTAGGAGAATGATGTGATGGACAAGACCCAATCCTAAGCCTAGCACAAAGATCGTGTAGTTCGTATGCTAAAGCTTTTTCTAATGTCAAGTATCATTTCCTTAGACCATGAGATTGTGCAACTCCCGGATACCGTAGGAATACTTTGGGTGTGCCAAACGTCACAACGTAACTGGGTGGCTATAAAGGTACACTACAGGTATCTCCGAAAGCGTCTGTTGGGTTGGCACGAATCGAGACTGGGATTTGTCACTCCGTGTAGACGGAGAGGTATCTCTGGGCCCACTCGGTAGGACATCATCATAATGTGCACAATGTGATCAAGGAGTTGATCACGGTATGATGTGTTACGGAACGAGTAAAGAGACTTGCCGGTAACGAGATTGAATAAGGTATCAGGATACGGACGATCGAATCTCGGGCAAGTATCGTACCGATGGACAAAGGGAATTGAATACGGGATTGATTGAATCCTCGACATCGTGGTTCATCCGATGAAATCATCGTGGAACATGTGGGAGCCAACATGGGTATTCAGATCCCGCTGTTGGTTATTGACCGGAGAGTCATCTCGGTCATGTCTGCATGTCTCCCGAACCCGTAGGGTCTACACACTTAAGGTTCGATGACGCTAGGGTTATAGGGAAAGTATGTACGTGGTTACCGAATGTTGTTCGGAGTCCCGGATGAAATCTCGGACGTCACGAGGAGCTCCGGAATGGTCCGGAGGTAAAGATTGATATATAGGAAGTATGGTTTTGGCCACCGGAAGTGTTCCGGGCATCACCGGTAGTGTACCGGGACCACCGGAGGGGTCCGGGGGTCCACCGGGAGGGGCCACGGGCCCCGGAGGCATACATGGGCCAATAGTGGGAAGGGACCAGCCCCTAGGTGAGCTGGGGCGCCTCCCACCAAGGCCCAAGGCGCCTCCTAGAGGGGAGGGGGGCAAACCCTAGGGCAGATGGGCCTTAAGGCCCACCCTAGGTGCGCCCCCCCTCTCTCCCCCTTGGCCGCAACCCTAAATGGGTTTTGGGGCAGCCGCCACCCCTAGGGAGGCAACCCTAGATGGGGGCACAGCCCCTCCCCTTCTCCTATATATACTTGAGGTATTGGGGGCTGCAACAAACGCGAGATCATCTCCCTCTTGGCGCAGCCCTACCTCTCTCCCTCCTCGTCTCTCGTAGTGCTTGGCGAAGCCCTGCTGGAGTCCCGCACTCCTCCACCACCACCATGCCGTCGTGCTGCTGCTGGATGGAGTCTTCCTCAACCTCTCCCTCTCTCCTTGCTGGATCAAGGCATGGGAGACGTCGTCAGGCTGTATGTGTGTTGAACACGGAGGTGCCGTCCGTTCGGCACTAGGATCATCGGTGATTTGGATCACGACGAGTACGACTCCATCAACCCCGTTCACTTGAACGCTTCCGCTTAGCGATCTACAAGGGTATGTAGATGCACTCTCCTTCCCCTCGTTGCTGGTTTCTCCATAGATAGATCTTGGTGACACGTAGGAAAATTTTGAATTTTTGCTACGTTCCCCAACAGTGGTATCAGAGCTAGGTCTATTGTGTAGATTCTATGCATGAGTAGAACACAAAGTAGTTGTGGGCGTTGATTTTGTTCAATATGCTTACCGTTACTAGTCCAATCTTGATTCGGCGGCATTGTGGGATGAAGCGGCCCGGACCGACCTTACACGTACTCTTACGTGAGACTGGTTCCACCGACTGACATGCACTAGTTGCATAAGGTGGCTAGCGGGTGTCTGTCTCTCCCACTTTAGTCGGATCGGATTCGATGAAAAGGGTCCTTATGAAGGGTAAATAGCAATTGGCATATCACGTTGTGGTCTTTGCGTAGGTAAGAAACGTTCTTGCTAGAAACCCATAGCAGCCACGTAAAACATGCAAACAACAATTAGAGGACGTCTAACTTGTTTTTGCAGGGTATGCTATGTGATGTGATATGGCCAAGAAGAATGTGATGAATGATATGTGATGTATGAGATTGATCATGTTCTTGTAATAGGAATCACGACTTGCATGTCGATGAGTATGACAACCGGCAGGAGCCATAGGAGTTGTCTTTATTAATTGTATGACCTGCGTGTCATTGAACAACGCCATGTAATTACTTTACTTTATTGCTAACCGGTAGCTATAGTAGTAGAAGTAATAGTTGGCGAGCAACTTCATGGAGACACGATGATGGAGATCATGGTGTCATGCCGGTGACAAGATGATCATGGAGCCCCAAGATGGAGATCAAAGGAGCTATATGATATTGGCCATATCATGTCACTATTATTTGATTGCATGTTTATCATGTTTTTGCATCTTGTTTACTTAGAACGACGGTAGTAAATAAGATGATCCCTCATAATAATTTCAAGAAGGTGTTCCCCCTAACTGTGCACCGTTGCGACAGTTCGTTGTTTCGAAGCACCACGTGATGATCGGGTGTGATAGATTCTAACGTTCACATACAATGGGTGTAAGACAGATTTACACACGCGAAACACTTAGGTTGACTTGAAGAGCCTAGCATGTACAGACATGGCCTCGGAACACAAGAGACCGAAAGGTCGAGCATGAGTCGTATGGTAGATACGATCAACATGAAGATGTTCACCGATGATGAGTAGTCCGTCTCATGTGATGATCGGACACAGCCTAGTTGACTCGGATCATGTAATCACTTAGATGACTAGAGGGATGTCTATCTGAGTGGGAGTTCATAAGATGAACTTAATTATCCTGAACATAGTCAAAAAGGTCTTCGCAAATTATGTCGTAGCTCGCGCTTCAGTTCTACTGTTTAGATATGTTCCTAGAGAAAATTTAGTTGAAAGTTGATAGTAGCAATTATGCAGACAGTAGAAGGCTTATGTCCTTAATGCACCGCTCAGTGTGCTGAACCTCGAACGTCGTCTGTGGATGTTGCGAACATCTGACATACACATTTTGATAACTACGTGATAGTTCAGTTAAACGGTTTAGAGTTGAGGCACCGAAGACGTTTTGAAACGTCGCGAAACATACGAGATGTTTCGAGGGCTGAAATTGGGATTTCAGGCTCGTACCCACGTCAAGAGGTATAAGACCTCCGACGATTTTCTTAGCCTGCAAACTAAGGGAGAAAAGCTCAATTGTTGAGCTTGTGCTCAGATTGTCTGAGTACCACAATCACTTGAATCGAGTGGGAGTTAATCTTCCAGATGAGATAGTGATGTTTTTCCAAAGTCATTGCCACCGAGCTGCTAGAGCTTCGTGATGAACTATAATATATCAGGGACATATATGATGATCCTTGAGATATTCGCGATGTTTGACACCACAAAAGTAGAAATCAAGAAGGAGCATCAATTGTTGATGGTTGGTGAAACCACTAGTTTCAAGAAGGGCAAGGGCAAAAAGGGATAGTTCATGAAACAGTAAATCAGCTGCTGCTCTAGTGAAGAAACCCAAGGTTGAACCCAAACCCGAGACTAAGTGCTTCTGTAATAAGGGGAATAGCCACTGGAGCAGAATTACCCTAGATACTTGGTAGATGAGAAGGCTGGCAAGGTCGATAAAAGTATATTGGATATACATTGTGTTAATGTGTACTTTACTAGTACTCCTAGTAGCACCATGGTATTAGATACCGGTTCGGTTGCTAAATGTTAGTAAACTCGAAATAAAAGGCTGCGGAGTAAACGGAGACTAGCTAAAGGTGAGCTGGCAATATGTGTTGGAAGTTTTTCCAAGCTTGATGTGATCAAGCATCGCACGCTCCCTCTACCATCGAGATTGGTGTTTGCGTTGAGCATATACATGATTGGATAATGTCTATCGCAATACGGTTATTCATTTAAGGAGAATAATGGTTACTCTGTTTATTTGAATAATACCTTCAATGGTCTTGCACCTAAAATGAATAGTTTATTGAATCTCGATCGTAGTGATACACATGTTCATGCCAAAAGATATAAGATAGTAATGATAGTACCACCTACTTATGGCACTGCCACGTAAGTCATATCGGTATAAAACGCATGAAGAAGCTCCATGTTGATGGATCTTTGGGCTCACTCGTTTTTGAAAGGTTTGAGACATGCAAACCATGTCTATTGGTGTATATGCATGAAGAAACTCCATGCAAATGGACCGTTTGGACTCACTTGATTTTGAATCACTTGAGACATGCAAATCATACCACATGGGCAAGATGACTGAAAGCCTCGTTTTCAGTAAAATGGAACTAGAAAGCAACTTGTTGGAAGTAATACATTTTGATGTGTGCAGTCCAATGAGTGCTGAGGCATGTAGTGGATATTGTTATGTTCTTACTTCACAGATGATTTGAGTAGATGTTGAGTATATTTACTTGATGAATCACGAGTCTGAATTATTGAAAGGTTCAAGTAATTTCAGGGTGAAGTTGAAAGATCGTTGTGACAAGAGGATAAAAGATCTATGATATGATCATAGAGATGAATATCTGAATTACGAGTTTGGCACATAATTAAGACATTGTGGAAATTGTTTCACAACTAATACAGCCTGGAACACCATAGTGTGATGATGTGTCCGAACATCATAACTGCACCCTATTGGATATGATGCATACCATGATGTCTCTTATCGAATTACCATGATAGTTTATGGGTTAGGCATTAGAGACAACCACATTCACTTTAAATAGGGCACCACGTAATTCCGATGAGATGACACCGTATGAACTATGGTTTAGAGAAACCTAAGTTGTCATTTCTTAAAAGTTTGGGGCTGCGACGCTTATGTGAAAAGTTTCAGGCTTATAAGCTCAAACCCAAAGCGGATAAATGCATCTTCATAGGACACCCAAAAACAGTTGGGTATACCTCCTGTCTCAGATCCGAAAGCAATAAGGGATTGTTTCTAGAATTGGGTCCTTTCTCGAGGAAAAGTTTCTCTTGAAAGAATTGAGTGGGAGGATGGTGGAGACTTGATAAGGTTGTTGAACCGTCTCTTCAACTAGTGTGTGGCAGGGCACAGGAAGTTGTTCCTGTGGCACCTACACCAATTGAAGTGGAATCTTATGATAGTGATCATGAAACTTCAGATCAAGTCACTCCCAAACCTCGTGGGATGACAAGGATGCGTACTACTTCAGAGTGGTACGTAATCCTGTCTTGGAAGTCATGTTGCTAGACAACAATGAACCTACGAGCCATGGAGAAGCGATGGTGGGCCCAGATTCCGATAAATGGCTCGAGGCCATAAAATCCGAGATAGGATCCATGTATGAAAACAAAGTGTAGACTTTGGAAGAACTACTTGATGGTCATAAGGCTGTTAGGTACATATGGATTTTAAAAGGAAGACGGGCAATGATGGTAAGTATCACCATTAAGAAAGCTCGACTTGTGGTTAAGATGTTTTCCGACAAGTTCAAGGAGTTGACTACGATGAGACTTTCTCACTCGTAGCGATGCTAAGAGTCTGTTGGAATTATATTAGCGATTACTGCATTATTTATGAAATCTTGCAGATAGGATGTCAAAACATTGTTTCCTCGACGATTTTCTTGAGGAAAGGTTGTATGTGATACAACCGGAAAGTTTTGTCAATCCTGAAAGATGCTAATAAGTATGCAAAGCTCCAGCAATCCTTCTAAGGACTGGAGTAAGCATCTCGGAGTTGGAATGTATGCTTTGATGAGATGATCAAAGATTTTGGGTGTATACAAAGTTTATGAGAAACTTGTATTTCCAAAGAAGTGAGTGGGAGCACTATAGAATTTCTAATGAGTATATGTTGTTGACATATTGTGGATCAGAAATGACGTAGAATTTCTGGAAAGCATATAGGGTCATTTGAAAGGTGTTTTTCAATGGAAAACCTAGATTAAGCTACTTGAACATTAAGCATCAAGATCTATAAGGATAGATCAAAACGCTTAATGGTACTTTCAAATGAGCACATACCTTGACATGATCTTGAAGGTGTTCAAGATGGATCAGCCAAAGAAGGAGTTCTTGCCTGAGTTGTAAGGTATGAAGTTAAGACTTAAAGCTCGACCACGGCAGAAGAAAGAGGAAGGATGAAGGTCGTCCCCTATGCTTTTGTCATAGGCTCTATACGGTATGCCATGCTAAGTACCGCACCTGATGTGTGCCTTGCCACATGTCTGGCAAGAGGGTACAAAGGTGATCCAGGAGTGGATCACTAGATAGCGGTCAAAAATTGTCCTTGGAGTAATAAGGACATGTTTCTCGATTATGGAGGTGATAAAGAGTTCGGCGTAAAAGGTTACATCGATGCAAGCTTTAACACCTATCCGAATGACTCTGAGTAGCAAACCGGATACGTATAGTGGAGCAACCATTTGGAATAGCTCCAAGTGGAGCGTGGAAGTAGCATTTATAATATGACCTAGAGATTTGCAAAGTACATACGGATCTGATTGTTGCAGACCCGTTGACTAAAACCTCTCTCACAAGCAAAACATGATCAAACCCCAGAACTCATTGAGTCTTAATCACATGATGATGTTGTTGGAAATATGCCCTAGAGGCAATAATAAATTGATTATTATTATATTTCCTTGTTCGTGATAATCGTTTATTATCCATACTATAATTGTATTGATAGGAAACTCAGATACATGTGTGGATACATAGACAACACCATGTCCCTAGTAAGCCTCTAGTTGACTAGCTCGTTGATCAATAGATGGTTACGGTTTCCTGACCATGGACATTGGATGTCATTGATAACGGGATCACATCATTAGGAGAATGATGTGATGGACAAAGACCCAATCCTAATCCTAGCACAAGATCATGTAGTTCGTATGCTAAAGCTTTTCTAATGTCAAGTATTATTTCCTTAGACCATGAGATTATGCAACTCCCGGATATCGTAGGAGTGCTTTGGGTGTGCCAAACGTCACAACATAACTGGGTGGCTATAAAGGTACACTACAGGTTCTCCGAAAGTGTCTATTGGGTTGGCATGAATCGAGACTGGGATTTGTCACTCCGTGTAAACGGAGAGGTATCTCTGGGCCCACTCGGTAGGACATCATCATAATGTGCACAATGTGATCAAGGAGTTTATCACGGGATGATGTGTTACGGAACGAGTAAAGAGACTTGCCGGTAACAAGATTGAACAAGGTATCGGGATACCGATGATCGAATCTCGGGCAAGTGTCGTACCGATAGACAAAGGGAATTGTATACGGGATCGAGTAAGTCCTTGACATCGTGGTTCATCCGATGAGATCATCGTGGAACATGTGGGAGCCAACATGGGTATCCAGATCCCGCTGTTGGTTATTGACCGGAGAGTCATCTCGGTCATGTCTGCATGTCTCCCGAACCCGTAGGGTCTACACACTTAAGGTTCGGTGACGCTAGGGTTGTAGGGATATGTATATGCAGTAACCCGAATGTTGTTCGGAGTCCCGGATGAGATCCCGGACGTCACGAGGAGTTACGGAATGGTTCGGAGATAAAGAATTATATATAGGAAGTGCTATTTCGGGCATCGGGACAAGTTTCGGGGTCACCGGTATTGTACCGGGACCACCGGAAGGGTCCCGGGGGTCCACCGGGTGGGGCCACCTGCCCTGGGGGGCCACATGGGCTGTAGGGGGTGCGCCTTGGCCTATATGGGCCAAGGGCACCAGCCCCAAGAGGCCCATGCGCCTAGAAATAAGGAAGAGAAGAGTCCCAAAGGGGGAAGGCACCTCCTAGGTGCCTTGGGGAGGAGGGATTCCTCCCTTGGCCGCCGCCCCCCTAGGAGATTGCATCTCCTAGGGCCGGTGCCCCCCCCCTAGGCTCCCTATATATAGTGGGGGAAGGAGGGCCTCTCAACCTACGCCTTTGGTGCCTCCCTCTCCCTCTCCAACACATCCTCCTCCTCCATAGTGCTTGGCGAAGCCCTGCCGGAGTACTGCAGCTCCACCACCACCACGCCGTCGTGCTGCTGTTGGAGCCATCTTCTTCAACCTCTCCTTCCCCCTTGCTGGATCAAGAAGAAGGAGACGTTACGCTGACCGTACGTGTGTTGAACGCAGAGGTGCCGTCCGTTCGGCGCTAGGATCATCGGTGATTTGGATCACGACGAGTACGACTCCATCAACCCCGTTCTCTTGAACGCTTCCGTGCGCGATCTACAAGGGTATGTAGATCCACTCCTCCCTCGTTGCTAGATGACTCCATAGATAGATCTTGGTGACACGTAGGAAAATTTTGAATTTATGCTACGTTCCCCAACAGATGTGAACTAGTTTAGCGACACTAGTAAACTCTTTGGATGTTGTGAAGGAAATATGCCCTAGAGGCAATAATAAAGTTATTATTTATTTCCTTATAATCATGATAAATGTTTATTATTCATGCTAGAATTGTATTAACCGGAAACATAATACATGTGTGAATACATAGACAAACAAAGTGTCACTAGTATGCCTCTACTTGACTAGCTCGTTAATCAAAGATGGTTATGTTTCCTAACCATGAAGAATAAGTTGTTATTTGATTAACAAGGTCACATCATTAGTTGAATGATCTGATTGACATGACCCATTCCATTAGCTTAGCACCCGATCGTTTAGTATGTTGCTATTGCTTTCTTCATGACTTATACATGTTCCTATGACTATGAGATTATGCAACTCCCGTTTACCGGAGGAACACTTTGGGTGCTACCAAACGTCACAACGTAACTGGGTGATTATAAAGGAGCATTACAGGTGTCTCCAAAGGTAGATGTTGGGTTGGCGTATTTCGAGATTAGGATTTGTCACTCCGATTGTCGGAGAGGTATCTCTGGGCCCTCTCGGTAATACACATCACATAAGCCTTGCAAGCATTACAACTAATATGTTAGTTGTGAGATGATGTATTACGGAACGAGTAAAGAGACTTGCCGGTAACGAGATTGAACTAGGTATTGGATACCGACGATCGAATCTCGGGCAAGTAACATACCGATGACAAAGGGAACAACGTATGTTGTTATGCGGTCTGACCAATAAAGATCTTCATAGAATATGTAGGAGCCAATATGGGCATCCAGGTCCCGCTATTGGTTATTGACCGGAGACGTGTCTCGGTCATGTCTACATTGTTCTCGAACCCGTAGGGTCCGCACGCTTAAGGTTACGATGACAGTTACATTATGAGTTTATGCATTTTGATGTACCGAAGGTTGTTCGGAGTCCCGGATATGATCACGGACATGACGAGGAGTCTCGAAATGGTCGAGACGTAAAGATTGATATATTGGAAGCCTATGTTTGGACATCGGAAGTATTCCGGGTGAAATCGGGATTTTACCGGAGTACCGGGAGGGTTACCGGAACCCCCCGGGAGCTATATGGGCCATGGTGGGCCTTAGTGGAAAAGAGAAGGGGCTGCCCTAGATGGGCTGCGCGCCTCCCCCTTCCCCTAGTCCTATTAGGACTAGGAGAGGTGGCCGGCCCCCTCCTCCTCTTTTCCCCTCCGAGGAATCCTAGTTGGACTAGGATTGGAGGGGGAATCCTACTCCCAGAGGGAGTAGGACTCTCCTGCGCCTCCCTCCTTGGCCGGCCAGCCTCCCCTCCTCTACTCCTTTATATACGGAGGCAGGGGACACCTCTAGACACACAAGTTGATCCACGTGATCTATTCCTTAGCCGTGTGCGGTGCCCCCTGCCACCATATACCTCGATAATACTGTAGCGGAGTTTAGGCGAAGCCCTGTTGCTGTAGTTCATCAAGATCGTCACCACGCCGTCGTGCTGACGGAACTCTTCCCCGACACTTTGCTGGATCGGAGTCCGGGGATCGTCATCGAGCTGAACGTGTGCTCGAACTCGGAGGTGCCGTAGTTTCGGTACTTGATCGGTTGGATCGTGAAGACGTACGACTACTTCCTCTACGTCGTGTCATCGCTTCCGCAGTCGGTCTGCGTTGGGTACGTAGACAACACTCTCCCCCTCGTTGCTATGCATCACATCATCTTGCGTGTGCGTAGGAAAATTTTGAAATTACTACGAAACCTAACAGTGGCATCCGAGCCTAGGTTATTTATGTTGATGCTATATGCACGAGTAGAACACAAGTGAGTTGTGGACGATACAAGTCATACTGCCTACCAGCATGTCATACTTTGGTTCGGCGGTATTGTTGGACGAGACGACCCGGACCAACCTTACGCGTACGCTTACGCGAGACCGGTTCCCTCGACGTGCTTTGCACAGAGATGGCTTGCGGGCGACTGTCTCTCCAACTTTAGTTGAACCAAGTATGGCTACGCCCGGTCCTTGCGAAGGTTAAAACGGAGTCTATTTGACAAACTATCGTTGTGGTTTTGATGCGTAGGTGAGATTGGTTCTTACTTAAGCCCGTAGCAGCCACGTAAAACATGCAACAACAAAGTAGAGGACGTCTAACTTGTTTTTGCAGGGCATGTTGTGATGTGATATGGTCAAGGCATGATGCTGAATTTTATTGTATGAGATGATCATGTTTTGTAACCGAGTTATCGGCAACTGGCAGGAGCCATATGGTTGTCGCTTTATTGTATGCAATGCAATCGCGATGTAATGCTTTAATTTATTACTAAACGGTAGTGATAGTCGTGGAAGCATAAGATTGGCGAGACGACAACGATGCTACGATGGAGATCAAGGTGTCACGCCGGTGACGATGGTGATCATGACGGTGCTTCGGAGATGGAGATCACAAGCACAAGATGATGATGGCCATATCATATCACTTATATTGATTGCATGTGATGTTTATCCTTTTATGCATCTTATCTTGCTTTGATTGACGGTAGCATTATAAGATGATCTCTCACTAAATTATCAAGAAGTGTTCTCCCTGAGTATGCACCGTTGCCAAAGTTCGTCGTGCCCAGACACCACGTGATGATCGGGTGTGATAAGCTATACGTCCATCTACAACGGGTGCAAGCCAGTTTTGCACACGCAGAATACTCAGGTTAAACTTGACGAGCCTAGCATATGCAGATATGGCCTCGGAACACGGAGACCGAAAGGTCGAGCGTGAATCATATAGTAGATATGATTAACATAAACGATGTTCACCATTGAAAGCTACTCCATCTCACGTGATGATCGGTTATGGTTTAGTTGATTTGGATCACGTAATCACTTAGAAGATTAGAGGGATGTCTATCTAAGTGGGAGTTCTTAAGTAATATGATTAATTGAACTTAAATTTATCATGAACTTAGTACCTGATAGTATCTTGCTTGTTTATGTTGATTGTAGATAGATGGCTCGTGCTGTTGTTCCGTTGAATTTTAATGCGTTCCTTGAGAAAGCAAAGTTGAAAGATGATGGTAGCAATTACACGGACTGGGTCCGTAACTTGAGGATTATCCTCATTGCTGCACAGAAGAATTACGTCCTGGAAGCGCCGCTGGGTGCCAGGCCTGCTGCTGGAGCAACACCAGATGTTATGAACGTCTGGCAGAGCAAAGCTGATGACTACTCGATAGTTCAGTGTGCCATGCTTTACGGCTTAGAATCGGGACTTCAACGACGTTTTGAACGTCATGGAGCATATGAGATGTTCCAGGAGTTGAAGTTAATATTTCAAGCAAATGCCCGAATTGAGAGATATGAAGTCTCCAATAAGTTCTATAGCTGCAAGATGGAGGAGAACAGTTCTGTCAGTGAGCATATACTCAAAATGTCTGGGTATAATAATCACTTGATTCAATTGGGAGTTAATCTTCCGGATGATTGCGTCATTGACAGAATTCTCCAATCACTGCCACCAAGCTACAAGAGCTTCGTGATGAACTATAATATGCAAGGGATGAACAAGACTATTCCCGAGCTCTTCGCAATGCTGAAAGCTGCGGAGGTAGAAATCAAAAAGGAGCATCAAGTGTTGATGGTTAACAAAACCACTAGTTTCAAGAAAAAGGGCAAAGGGAAGAAGAAGGGGAACTTCAAGGAGAACGGCAAGCAAGTTGCTGCTCAGGAGAAGAAACCCAAGTCTGGACCTAAGCCTGAAACTGAGTGCTTCTACTGCAAGCAGACTGGTCATTGGAAGCGGAACTGCCCCAAGTATTTGGCGGATAAGAAGGATGGCAAGGTGAACAAAGGTATATGTGATATACATGTTATTGATGTGTACCTTACTAGAGCTCGCAGTAGCACCTGGGTATTTGATACTGGTTCTGTTGCTAATATTTGCAACTCGAAACAGGGACTACGGAATAAGCGGGCACTGGCAAAGGACGAGGTGACGATGCGCGTGGGAAACGGTTCCAAAGTTGATGTGATCACGGTCGGCACGCTACCTCTACATCTACCTTCGGGATTAATATTAGACCTAAATAATTGTTATTTGGTGCCAGCGTTGAGCATGAACATTATATCTGGATCTTGTTTAATGCGAGACGGTTATTCATTTAAATTAGAGAATAATGGTTGTTCTATTTATATGAGTAATATCTTTTATGGTCATGCACCCTTGAAGAGTGGTCTATTCTTATTGAATCTCGATAGTAGTAATACACATATTCATAATGTTGAAGCCAAAAGATGCAGAGTTGATAATGAAAGTGCAACTTATTTGTGGCACTGTCGTTTAGGTCATATCGGTATAAAGCGCATGAAGAAACTCCATACCGATGGACTTTTGGAACCACTTGATTATGAATCACTTGGTACTTGCGAACCGTGCCTCATGGGCAAGATGACTAAAACACCGTTCTCCGGTACTATGGAGAGAGCAATAGATTTGTTGGAGATCATACATACCGATGTATGTGGTCCGATGAATATTGAGGCTCGTGGCGGATATCGTTATTTTCTCACCTTCACAGATGATTTAAGCAGATATGGGTATATCTACTTAATGAAACATAAATCTGAAACATTTGAAAAGTTCAAAGAATTTCAGAGTGAAGTTGAAAATCATCGTAACAAGAAAGTAAAGTTTCTACGATCTGATCGTGGAGGAGAATATTTGAGTTACGAGTTTGGTGTACATTTGAAAAACTGTGGAATAGTTTCGCAACTCACGCCACCCGGAACACCACAGCGTAATGGTGTGTCCGAACGTCGTAATCGTACTTTATTGGACATGGTGCGATCTATGATGTCTCTTACTGATTTACCGCTATCGTTTTGGGGTTATGCTCTAGAGACGGCCGCATTCACGTTAAATAGGGCACCATCAAAATCCGTTGAGACGACGCCTTATGAACTGTGGTTTGGCAAGAAACCAAAGTTGTCGTTTCTTAAAGTTTGGGGCTGCGATGCTTATGTGAAAAAGCTTCAACCTGATAAGCTCGAACCCAAATCGGAGAAATGTGTCTTCATAGGATACCCAAAGGAAACTGTTGGGTACACCTTCTATCACAGATCCGAAGGCAAGACATTCGTTGCTAAGAATGGATCCTTTCCAGAGAAGGAGTTTCTCTCGAAAGAAGTGAGTGGGAGGAAAGTAGAACTTGACGAGGTAACCGTACCTGCTCCCTTACTGGAAAGTGGTTCATCACAGAAAACTGTTTCAGTGACACCTACACCAGTTAGTGAGGAAGCCAATGATAATGATCATGAAACTTCAGATCAAGATACTACTGAACCTCGTAGATCAACCAGAGTAAGATCCGCACCAGAGTGGTACGGTAATCCTGTTCTGGAAGTCATGATACTAGATCATGATGAACCTACGAACTATGAAGAAGCGATGGTGAGCCCAGATTCCGCAAAGTGGCTTGAAGCCATGAAATCTGAGATGGGATCCATGTATGAGAACAAAGTATGGACTTTGGTTGACTTGCCCGATGATCGGCAAGCAATTGAAAATAAATGGATCTTTAAGAAGAAGACTGACGCTGATGGTAATGTTACTGTCTACAAAGCTCGACTTGTCGCAAAAGGTTTTCGGCAAGTTCAAGGGATTGACTACGATGAGACCTTCTCACCCGTAGCGATGCTTAAGTCCGTCCGAATCATGTTAGCGATTGCCGCATTTTATGATTATGAAATTTGGCAGATGGATGTCAAAACTGCATTCCTGAATGGATTTCTGGAAGAAGAGTTGTATATGATGCAACCGGAAGGTTTTGTCGATCCAAAGGGAGCTAACAAAGTATGCAAGCTCCAGCGATCCATTTATGGACTGGTGCAAGCCTCTCGGAGTTGGAATAAACGTTTTGATAGTGTGATCAAAGCATTTGGTTTTATACAGACTTTCGGAGAAGCCTGTATTTACAAGAAAGTGAGTGGGAGCTCTGTAGCATTTCTGATATTATATGTGGATGACATATTGCTAATTGGAAATGATATAGAATTTCTGGATAGCATAAAGGGATACTTGAATAAAAGTTTTTCAATGAAAGACCTCGGTGAAGCTGCTTACATATTAGGCATTAAGATCTATAGAGATAGATCAAGACGCTTAATTGGACTTTCACAAAGCACATACCTTGACAAAATTTTGAAGAAATTCAATATAGATCAAGCAAAGAAAGGGTTCTTGCCTGTGTTACAAGGTGTGAAGTTGAGTAAGACTCAATGCCCGACCACTGCAGAAGGTAGAGAGAATATGAAAGATGTTCCCTATGCATCAGCCATAGGATCTATCATGTATGCAACGCTGTGTACCAGACCTGATGTGTGCCTTGCTATAAGTTTAGCAGGGAGGTACCAAAGTAATCCAGGAGTGGATCACTGGACAGCGGTCAAGAACATCCTGAAATACCTGAAAAGGACTAAGGATATGTTTCTCGTATATGGAGGTGACAAAGAGCTCACCGCAAAAGGTTACGTTGATGCAAGCTTTGACACTGATCCGGACGATTCTAAATCGCAAACCGGATACGTGTTTACATTAAACGGTGGAGCTGTCAGTTGGTGCAGTTCTAAACCAAGTGTCGTAGCGGGATCTACATGTGAAGCGGAGTACATAGCTGCTTCGGAAGCAGCAAACGAAGGAGTCTGGATGAAGGAGTTCATATCCGATCTAGGTGTCATACCTAATGCATCGGGTCCAATGAAAATCTTTTGTGACAATACTGGTGCAATTGCCTTGGCAAAGGAATCCAGATTTCACAAAAGGACCAAACACATCAAGAGACGCTTCAACTCCATCCGGGATCTAGTCCAGGTGGGAGACATAGAGATTTGCAAGATACATACGGATCTGAATGTTGCAGACCCGTTGACTAAGCCTCTTCCACGAGCAAAACATGACCAGCACCAAAGCTCCATGGGTGTTAGAATCATTACAGTGTAATCTAGATTATTGACTCTAGTGCAAGTGGGAGACTGAAGGAAATATGCCCTAGAGGCAATAATAAAGTTATTATTTATTTCCTTATAATCATGATAAATGTTTATTATTCATGCTAGAATTGTATTAACCGGAAACATAATACATGTGTGAATACATAGACAAACAAAGTGTCACTAGTATGCCTCTACTTGACTAGCTCGTTAATCAAAGATGGTTATGTTTCCTAACCATGAACAATAAGTTGTTATTTGATTAACGAGGTCACATCATTAGTTGAATGATCTGATTGACATGACCCATTCCATTAGCTTAGCACCCGATCGTTTAGTATGTTGCTATTGCTTTCTTCATGACTTATACATGTTCCTATGACTATGAGATTATGCAACTCCCGTTTACCAGAGGAACACTTTGGGTGCTACCAAACGTCACAACGTAACTGGGTGATTATAAAGGAGCATTACAGGTGTCTCCAAAGGTAGATGTTGGGTTGGCGTATTTCGAGATTAGGATTTGTCACTCCGATTGTCGGAGAGGTATCTCTGGGCCCTCTCGGTAATACACATCACATAAGCCTTGCAAGCATTACAACTAATATGTTAGTTGTGAGATGATGTATTACGGAACGAATAAAGAGACTTGCCGGTAACGAGATTGAACTAGGTATTGGATACCGACGATCGAATCTCGGGCAAGTAACATACCGATGACAAAGGGAACAACGTATGTTGTTATGCGGTCTGACCGATAAAGATCTTCGTAGAATATGTAGGAGCCAATATGGGCATCCAGGTCCCGCTATTGGTTATTGACCGGAGACGTGTCTCGGTCATGTCTACATTGTTCTCGAACCCGTAGGGTCCGCACGCTTAAGGTTACGATGACAGTTACATTATGAGTTTATGCATTTTGATGTACCGAAGGTTGTTCGGAGTCCCGGATATGATCACGGACATGACGAGGAGTCTCGAAATGGTCGAGACGTAAAGATTGATATATTGGAAGCCTATGTTTGGACATCGGAAGTATTCCGGGTGAAATCGGGATTTTACCGGAGTACCGGGAGGGTTACCGGAACCCCCCGGGAGCTATATGGGCCATGGTGGGCCTTAGTGGAAAAGAGAAGGGGCTGCCCTAGATGGGCTACACGCCTCCCCCTTCCCCTAGTCCTATTAGGACTAGGAGAGGTGGCCGGCCCCCTCCTCCTCTTTTCCCCTCCGAGGAATCCTAGTTGGACTAGGATTGGAGGGGGAATCCTACTCCCAGAGGGAGTAGGACTCTCCTGCGCCTCCCTCCTTGGCCGGCCAGCCTCCCCTCCTCTACTCCTTTATATACGGAGGCAGGGGACACCTCTAGACACACAAGTTGATCCACGTGATCTATTCCTTAGCCGTGTGCGGTGCCCCCTGCCACCATATACCTCGATAATACTGTAGCGGAGTTTAGGCGAAGCCCTGCTGCTGTAGTTCATCAAGATCGTCACCACGCCGTCGTGCTGACGGAACTCTTCCCCGACACTTTGCTGGATCGGAGTCCGGGGATCGTCATCGAGCTGAACGTGTGCTCGAACTCGGAGGTGCCGTAGTTTCGGTACTTGATCGGTTGGATCGTGAAGACGTACGACTACTTCCTCTACGTCGTGTCATCGCTTCCGCAGTCGGTCTGCGTTGGGTACGTAGACAACACTCTCCCCCTCGTTGCTATGCATCACATCATATTGCGTGTGCGTAGGAAAATTTTGAAATTACTACGAAACCCAACATGTTGGTCACATGGCGATGTGACCTGTGAGTGTTAATCACATGACGATGTGAACTAGATTATTGACTTTAGTGCAAGTGGGAGACTGTTGGAAATATGCCCTAGAGGCAATAATAAATTAATTATTATTATATTTCCTTGTTCATGATAATCGTTTATTATCCATGCTAGAATTGTATTGATAGGAAACTCAGATACATGTGTGGATACATAGACAACACCATGTCCCTAGTAAGCCTCTAGTTGACTAGCTCGTTGATCAATAGATGGTTATGGTTTCCTGACCATGGACATTGGATGTCATTGATGACAGGATCACATCATTAGGAGAATGATGTGATGGACAAGACCCAATCCTAAGCCTAGCACAAAGATCGTGTAGTTCGTATGCTAAAGCTTTTTCTAATGTCAAGTATCATTTCCTTAGACCATGAGATTGTGCAACTCCCGGATACCGTAGGAATACTTTGGGTGTGCCAAACGTCACAACGTAACTGGGTGGCTATAAAGGTACACTACAGGTATCTCCGAAAGTGTCTGTTGGGTTGGCACGAATCGAGACTGGGATTTGTCACTCCGTGTAGACGGAGAGGTATCTCTGGGCCCACTCGGTAGGACATCATCATAATGTGCACAATGTGATCAAGGAGTTGATCACGGGATGATGTGTTACGGAACGAGTAAAGAGACTTGCCGGTAACGAGATTGAATAAGGTATCAGGATACGGACGATCGAATCCCGGGCAAGTATCGTACCGATGGACAAAGGGAATTGAATACGGGATTGATTGAATCCTCGACATCGTGGTTCATCCGATGAAATCATCGTGGAACATGTGGGAGCCAACATGGGTATCCAGATCCCGCTGTTGGTTATTGACCGGAGAGTCATCTCGGTCATGTCTGCATGTCTCCCGAACCCGTAGGGTCTACACACTTAAGGTTCGATGATGCTAGGGTTATAGGGAAAGTATGTACGTGGTTACCGAATGTTGTTCGGAGTCCCGGATGAAATCCCGGACGTCACGAGGAGCTCCGGAATGGTCCGGAGGTAAAGATTGATATATAGGAAGTATGGTTTTGGCCACCGGAAGTGTTCCGGGCATCACCGGTAGTGTACCGGGACCACCGGAGGGGTCCGGGGGTCCACCGGGAGGGGCCACGGGCCCCGGAGGCATACATGGGCCAATAGTGGGAAGGGACCAGCCCCTAGGTGAGCTGGGGCGCCTCCCACCAAGGCCCAAGGCGCCTCCTAGAGGGGAGGGGGCCAAACCCTAGGGCAGATGGGCCTTAAGGCCCACCCTAGGTGCGCCCCCCCTCTTCCCCCCTTGGCCGCAACCCTAAATGGGTTTTGGGGCAGCCGCCACCCCTAGGGAGGCAACCCTAGATGGGGGCACAGCCCCTCCCCTTCTCCTATATATACTTGAGGTATTGGGGGCTGCAACAAACGCGAGATCATCTCCCTCTTGGCGCAGCCCTACCTCTCTCCCTCCTCGTCTCTCGTAGTGCTTGGCGAAGCCCTGCTGGAGTCCCGCGCTCCTCCACCACCACCACGCCGTCGTGCTGCTGCTGGATGGAGTCTTCCTCAACCTCTCCCTCTCTCCTTGCTGGATCAAGGCATGGGAGACGTCGTCGGGCTGTACGTGTGTTGAACACGGAGGTGCCGTCCGTTCGGCACTAGGATCATCGGTGATTTGGATCACGACGAGTACGACTCCATCAACCCCGTTCACTTGAACGCTTCCTCTTAGCGATCTACAAGGGTATGTAGATGCACTCTCCTTCCCCTCGTTGCTGGTTTCTCCATAGATAGATCTTGGTGACACGTAGGAAAATTTTGAATTTCTGCTACGTTCCCCAACAGTATCTGGCACTTGGAAGGGTGGGTTTTATTAAGTATCCGGTTCTAGTTGTCATAAGGTCAAGGTAAAACTCCGGGTCGTCCTTTTACCGAGGGACACGACTATTCGAATAGATCAACTTCCTTGTAGGGGTGCACCACATTTCCCAACACGCTCGATCCCCTTTGTCCGGACACACTTTCCTGGGTCATGCCCGGCCTCGGAAGATCAACACGTCGCAACCCTACCTAGGCACAACAGAGAGGTCAGCACGCCGGTCTAAATCCTATGGCGCAGGGGTCCGGGCCCATCGCCCATTGCACACCTGCACGTTGCGTACGCGGCCGGCGAGCAGACCTAGCCTCCCTTATCCAAGAGCAGGCGTTCAAGTCCAACCCGGCGCGCGCCGCTCAGTCGCTGACGTCACGAAGGCTTCGGCTGATACCACGACGTCGAGTGCCCATAACTGTTCCCGCGTAGTTGGTTAGTGCGTATAGGCCAGTGGCCAGACTCAGACCAAATACCCAGATCTCATTAAGCGTGTTAATTGAATTAACCGCGGACGCCGACCAGGGCCAGGCCCACCTCTCTCCTAGGTGGTCTCAACCTACCATGTCGCTCTGCCACAAAGATCCACTCAGAGGGCCGTCGGGACAAATGTCCTTTCGGACCCAATCCGTGAATCACTCACGGGTACTCTACGAGCCGACCCGACTTTAGTCACCACAAGTATCATATAATAAGTATATAAGTATATACCTATGATCACCTCCCGAGTGATCACGGCCCGATAGTATAGCATGGCAGATAGACAAGAATGTAGGGCCTCTGATGATAAACTAGTATCCTATACTAAGCATTTAGGATTGCAGGTAAGGTATCAATGACTGTAGCAACAAAGACAGGCTATGCATCAGAATAGATAAACGAAAAGCAGCAACATGCTACACTACTCTAATGCAAGCAGTAGAAAGAAGAATAGGCGATATCTGGTGATCAAGGGGGGGTGCTTGCCTGGTTGCTCTGGCAAGGAGGGGTCATCAACACCATAGTCGATCGGGGGTATCGGCAGCGGCCACAGGGTCTACCGGAAAGAAGTAACGGAGGGGGAACACAATAAATAACAGAGCAAACAAAGCAACACAAAGCATAACATGGCAATGCGCGGTGCTAGGGGTGACCTAACGCAGTATGAGGTGATACCGGTGAAGGGGGGAAACATCCAGGAAAATATCCCAGGTGTTTTGCATTTTTGGACAGATGAACCGGAGGGGGAAAGTTGCGTGTCCGCTATTTTGGATGTGTGGCGGATGAACGGGCTGCGTATCCGGATTTGTCTCGTCGTTCTGAGCAACTTTCATGTACAAAGTATTTTCATCTGGGTTACAAATTATTTTATATAAATTTTCAAAGTTTTAAACATTTTTTGTATTTAAATTTAATTCAGAAATCAAATGTGAAGTTGCTAGGTGCACCCGGTGCACTGCACCCAGCTGTGCACACATGGGCTGACCAGTGGGTCCATTCAGCAGCAGTTGACCAGACTGCTTTGACTAGTCAACAGGGTCATCGGTCCCACATGTAATAGACACAAGTGCTAATTGAAATTAACTAAACTAGTAAAAAACAACTAAACTGGGGGGGGGGGGCACTAGTCATAGGGCATCTACTACTCTACAACTAAAACAATAGGGCTAATCCCAAAAGAACAGGGTCGGCCCCTTCATGCCGTGGCTCAAGGCCGTGGCTGGGACACACACGCGCGGCCGCTCACAGCGAGCGTCGGCGGCCAGTGTCCAGCTCACGCAGGGCCGGCCAAAGCAGCGAGCAAGCGCGGGAGTAGAGCGTCGGCGAGCGCGCGGGGGTGGGGGTAGCGCCGGAGGCCGCGATGGTGGCAGCAGGTGGTAGTCGCGGGCGGTGGCGGTGGTTGTGGCGAGGTCAGGGCGGAGCGGAGCAGGGGCAAATGGTGCGGGGCGGCTGCCAGCGGCAGCAGAAGCGGGCTGGTGCATGGCTAAGGGCGCGACGCCGGAGTTCGGGCGAGCCACGGGTAGCGGCGGCGCAGCACGACAGTAGCCGGAGGCGAGAGCAAGGCAAAGTAGCAGCGGCAAGGAGCGGCGGTTTAGCAATGGCTGCCGTAGCAAGGGAGCAGGAGCACAGCTAGCAGACACAGCTCTAAGCAGCAACAATGTCATAGCACAAGCAGCAACAGCAGTAGCGCGGCACACACGTATGTGTACGCGTACGTGGGAGCTCGGTTGTGCTCGGGGAAGGCAAACGACGACCGGATCAAGACAGAGGAAGGGGGAATCCGGAGGAGTTGCTCACAGGGGAGGTCGCGGAGGGGTCGACGGAGCGGGGGGCTATCAGAGATGCGTGGATCGACGCATCAAACGGCGGCGACTAGAGGTTGAAGATGGGCTCGATCCGGGCGATGCGGGGCGGCTCGACTTCGATCCGATAGCGAGGAAGATGAAGAGGACGTGGTGAAGCTCATGGACACATTTTTGGCGCGCGGGGAGCACCGTGGCCACGACGATGGCGACGTCCATGGCGAGCGCAAACTCGGGTCCGTTCGGGCCGACAAACATGAGCGAGGGAGAGGGGAAACAGGTCTAGGGTTTGCCTGGGTCGTCGGGGGTCAGGGGCACCTTGTAGGACGTCGAGGAGTCACGGGATGGCCGCCACGTGGCTATCTGCGGTCACGGACGTGTGCGCGGCATCCAGCACGCTCGATGAACAGGAGGTTGAAGGAGAGTGTGGTTGGGCTGGGCTAGATACTATTCATAATGGGCCAAAGTGCACAGGAGACTTTCCCCTCTCATTTTTTGTAATAAAAAAATGCTATTGTTCCTATTTAGTTTTAGATAGAAATTGATTTTTGTTGGAGCTCAAACTTTGCACGAAAATGCTATGCAATATTCTAGGGCCGCATAAAAAGTTTTGGGGCATTTGGAATTGTATAAGTATTTGTTTATTTTTAAAAGACTATTTTTATTTATTGTTGGACCACTTTATAACTTCCTAGGTGTTAATTGGTGAGTCAGATGATGTTGATTTTAACGTGACAAACGACCAGAAGAATTTTTAGAATAATGCAAATATTTTAGTTTTACTGTTTCAAGAAATATTTTATTTGAAATTATTTTAAATTTGAAATTGAAGTGGGTTTGGATCGAAATGAATTTTAGCAAAATTAATTGTGATGATGTGGCAACATTAGTGGGAGATTCACTGTAGCTTAATTATCCGGGCGTCACACTGGACCTCCGGTTAATAGGTTAGTCCCAAAAATAATATAAAAGAGCATATTAAAGCCCATTAAACATCCAAAACAGATAATATAATAGCATGAAACAATCAAAAATTATAGATACGTTGGAGACGTATCAAGCATCCCCAAGCTTAATTCATGGTCGTCCTCGAGTAGGTAAATGATAAAAATAGAACTTTTGATGTGCAATGCTACCTAACATAATTATCAATGTAATTTTCTTTATTGTGGCATGAATGCTCAGATACGAAAGATTCAAGACAAAAGTTTAATATTGACATGAAAATAATAATACTTCAAGCATACTAACAAAGTAATCATGTCTTCTCAAAATAACATGGCCAAAGAAGTTATCCCTACAAAATTATATGGTATGGCTATGCTCTATCTTCATCACACAAAATATTTAAATCATGCACAACCCCGATGACAAGCCAAGCAATTGTTTCATACTTTTGATGTTCTCAAAAAATTTCAATCTTCACGCAATACATGAGCATGAGCCATGGACATAACACGGTAGGTGGAATAGAACGGTGGTTGTGGAGAAGACAAAAAGGAGAAGATAGTCTCACATCAACTAGGCGTATCAATGGGCTATGGAGATGCCCATCAATAGATATCAATGTGAGTGAGTAGGGATTGCCATGCAACGGATGCACTAGAGCTATAAGTGTATGAAAGCTCGAAAAGAAACTAAGTGGGTGTGCATCCAACTTGCTTGCTCACGAAGACCTAGGGCATTTTGAGGAAGCCCATCATTGGAATATACAAGACAAGTTCTATAATGAAAAATTCCCACTAGTATATGAAAGTGACAAAATAGGAGACTCCCTATCATGAAGATCATGGTGCTACTTTAAAGCACAAGTGTGGAAAAAGGATAGTAGCATTGTCCCTTCTCTCTTTTTCTCTCATTTCATTTTTTATTTGGGCCTTTCTTCATTTTTTATGGCCTCTTTTTTTATTTTTTTCGTCCAGAGTCTCATCCCAACTTGATGGGGAATCATAGTCTCCGTCATCCTTTCCTCACATGGGACAATGCTCTAATAATGATGATCATCACACTTTTATTTACTTACAACTCAAGAATTACAACTCGATACTTAGAACAAAATATGACTCTATGTGAATGCCTCTGGCGGTCTACCGGGATGTGCAATGATTCTAGAGTGACATGCATGAAAAATTATGAACGGTGGCTTTGCCACAAATACGATGTCAACTACATGATCATGCAAAGCAATATGACAATAATGGAGCGTGCCATAATAAACGGAACGGTGGAAAGTTGCATGGCAATATATCTCGAAATGGTTATGGAAATGCCATAATAGGTAGGTATGGTGGCTGTTTTAAGGAAGGTAAATGGTGGGTTTATGGTGCCGGCGAAAGTTGCGCGGTACTAGAGAGGCTAGCAATGGCGGAAAGGTGAGAGTGCGTATAATCCATGGACTCAACATTAGTCATAAAGAACTCACATACTTATTGCAAAAATATATTAGTTATTGAAACGAATTATTACGCGCATGCTCCTTGGGGGATAGATTGGTAGGAAAAGACCATCGCTCATCCCCGACCGCCACTCATAAGGAGGACAATCAAAAAATAAATCATGTTGTGACTTCATCACATAACGATTCACCATACGTGCATGCTACGGGAATCACAAACTTTAACACAAGTATCTCTCAATTTCACAACTACTCAACTAGCATGACTCTAATATCACCATATTCACATCTCAAAACAATCATAAGGAATCAAACTTCTCATAGTATTGAATGCACTTTATATTGAAGTTTTTATTATACCCGTCTTGGATGCCCATCATATTAGGACTAGTTTTATAGACAAAGCAAATTACCATGCTGTTCTAAAATACTCTCAAAATAATATAAGTGAAGCATGAGAGATCAATAATTTTTATAAAAATAAAACCACCGCCATGCTCTAAAGAGATATAAGTGAAGCACTAGAGCAAAATTATCTAGCTCAAAAGATATAAGTGAAGCACATAGAGTATTCTAATAAATTCTGATTCATGCGTGTCTCTCCCAAAAGGTGTGCACAGCAAGGATGATTGTGGTAAACTAAAAAGCAAATACTCATATCATACAAGACGCTCCAAGCAAAACACATATCATGTGGTGAATAAAAATATAGCCTCAAGTAAAGTTACCGATAGACGAAGACGAAAGAAGGGATGCCTTCCGGGGCATCCCCAAGCTTATGCTTTTGGTTGTCCTTGAATTTTACCTTGGGGTTCCTTGGGCATCCCCAAAATTAGGCTCTTGCCACTCCTTGTTCCAAAATCCATCAAATCTTTAACCAAAAACTTGAAAACTTCACAACACAAAACTCAACAGAAAATCTCATGAGCTCCGTTAGTATAAGAAAATAAACCACCACTTTAAGGTACTGCAATTAAATTATTATTTATTTATATTGGTGTTAAACCTACTGTATTCCAACTTCTCTATGGTTCCATACCCCCCGATACTAGCCATAGATGCATCAAAATAAGCAAACAACACGCGAAAAACGAAATCTGTCAAAAACAGAATAGTCTGTAGAAATCTGGAGTTTTCAAATACTTCTGTAACTCCAAAAATTCTGAAAAATTAGGAAGACCAGGAAAATTTGCATATTTATCTACTGCATTTGGAATTGGTATTTTATCTCTCTCTGGTAAAAAACTAAAATTATTTTCGTGAGCGCATACTTTCTGTTTTTATCAGCAAGATCAAACAACAATCACCCAAGAAGATCCTAAAGGCTTTACTTGGCACAAACACTAATTAAAACATAAAAACACAATCATAAAAGCGGCTAGATGGATTATTTAATACTAAACAGGAAAAAAATCAAAGAAAAAAATAAAATTGGGTTGCCTCCCAACAAGCGCTATCGTTTAACGACCCTAGCTAGGCATAAAAACAAGAATAGATCTAGGTATTATCATCTTTGGTATGCAATCCAGAAGTGTCCCTCATAATATAATTCATAAGGCAATTTAAATTTCTTCATAGGAAAGTGTTCATGTCTTTCCTTAACGGAAATTGGAATCTAATATTTCGTCTTTCATGTCAATAATTGCACCAATCGTTTTAAGGAAAGGTCTACCGAGAATAATAGGACATGTAGGATTGCAATCTATATCAAGAACAATGAAATCTACGGGCACATAATTCCTATTTGCAACAATAATAACATCATTAATTCTTCCCATAGGTTTCTTCATGGTGGAATCCGCAAGATGCAAATTTAAAGAACAATCATCAAATTCACAGAAACCTAGCACATCACACAAAGTTTTTGAAATCGTGGAAACACTAGCACCCAACTCACACAAAGCATAGCATTCATAATCTTTAATCTTAATTTTAATAGTAGGTTCCCACTCATCATAAAGTTTTCTAGGGATAGAAACTTCTAGTTCAAGCTTTTCTTCATGGGATTGCATTAAAGCATCAACGATATGTTTAGTAAAAGCTCTATTTTGATCATAAGCATGAGGAGAATTTAAAACGGATTGCAATAAGGAAATACAATATATCAAAGAGCAATTATCATAATTAAATTCCTTGAAATCCAAAATAGTGGGTTCATTCCTATGTAAAGTTTTGACCTCTTCAATCCCACTTTTATTAATTTTTGCATCAAGATCTAAAAACTCTGAATCATTGGGACGTCTTTTAACTAAAGTTGACTCATCTCCAGTCCCATCTTCATCAAGATTCATATAGGAAAACAAAGATTTAATAGGAGTCACATCAATCACTTTTAGATCTTCATCATTATTATCATGAAAACTAGAAGAACACGCTTTCACAAAGCAATCTTTTTTAGCAAGCAACCTAGAGGTTCTTTCTTTGCATTCATCAATGGAAATTCTCATGGCTTTGAGAGACTCATTGATGTCATGCTTAGGTGGAATAGATCTAAGTTTCAAAGAATCAACATCAAGAAAAATTCTATCCACGTTCTTATCCAACTCATCAATCTTAAGCATTTTTTCTTCAAGCAAAGCATTGGAATTCTTTTGCGTACTCATAAATTCTTTAACACTAATCTCAAAATCAGAGGGCATATTATTAAAATTTCCATAAGAGTTGTTGTAGGAATTACCATAATTATTAGAGGAATTACCAGGAAATGGCCTAGAATTAAAATTTCCTCTATACGCGTTGTTACCAAAATTGTCCCTACCAACAAAATTCACATCCATAGATTCATTGTTATTCTCAATCAAAGTGGACTAAGGCATATCATTAGGATTGGAAGAAACACTTTTATTAGCAAACAATTTCATAAGTTCATCCATCTTTCCACTCAAAACATTAATCTCTTCAATCGCATGAACTTTTTTACTAGTAGATCTTTCGGTGTGCCATTGAGAATCATTAACCATAATATTGTCTAGGAGTTTACTAGCTTCTCCTAAAGTGATTTCCATAAAAGTGCCTCCCGCCGCCGAATCTAAAAGATTTCTAGAAGCAAAATTCAATACGGCATAAAAAATTTGTATAATCATCCACAAATTCAAACCATGTGTAGGGCAATTACGTATCATTAATTTCATCCTCTCCCAAGCTTGTGCAACATGCTCATGATCAAGTTGTTTAAAATTCATAATATCGTTCCTAAGAGAGATGATCTTAGCGAGAGGAAAATACTTAGAGATGAAAGCATTTTTGCACTTATTCCATGGACCAATACTATTTTTAGGCAAAGAAGAGAACCAAGTTTTAGCACGATCTCTAAGCGAAAACGGAAATAGCTTCAATTTAACAATATCATTATCCACATATTTCTTCTTTTTCATATCACAGAAATCAATAAAGTTGTTTAGATGGGTAGCTGTATCTTCACTAGGAAGGCCAGAAAATTGTTCTTTCATGACAAGATTCAACAAAGCGATATTAATTTCACAATATTCAGCATCGGTAGTAGGAGCAATCGGAGTGCTAATAAAATCGTTGTTGTTGGTATTGGAAAAGTCACACAATTTGGTATTATCTTGAGCCATCGTGACAAATAATCATTCCAACACACAAGCACACAAGAAGCAAGCAAAAAGAGACGAACGGAAAAGGGGTGAAGAAAAGGCAAAGGTTTTCGAAAATTGTTTTAGAAGTGGGGGAGAGGAAAATGAGAGGCGAATGGAAAATAATGTAATGCGAGGGAGAAGAGTTTATGATGGGTACTTGGTATGTCTTGACTTGGCGTAGATCTACCCGGCAACGGCGCCAAAAATCCTTCTTGCTACCTCTTGAGCATGCGTTGGTTTTCCCTTGAAGAGGAAAGGGTGATGCAGCAAAGTAGCGTAAGTATTTACCATAGTTTTTGAGAATCAAGGTATCAATCCAGTAGGAGACAACGCACAAGTTACCTAGTACCTGCACAAACAATCAAGAACCTCGCAACCAACGCGATAAAGGGGTTGTCAATCCCTTCACGGTCACTTGCAAAAGTGAGATCTGATAAAGATAGTAAAGTAAATATTCTTGGTATTTTTGTTGTATATATTGGAAAGTAAATATTGCAAAATAGTAAACGAGATGCGATGTAAATAAAAGAGATGCAATATAATAAGAAAGAGACCCGGGGGCCATAGGTTTCACTAGTGGCTTCTCTCAAGATAGCATGTATTACGGTGGGCGAACAAATTACTGCCATGCAATTGATAGAAAAGCGCATAGTTATGAGAATATCTAGGCAATGATCATGAATATAGGCATCACGTCCTTTCAAGTAGATCGAAACGATTTTGTATCTACTACTATTACTCCACACATCGACTGCTATCCAACATGCATCTAGAGTATTAAGTTCATAAGAACAGAGTAACGCTTTAAGCAAAATGACATGATGTAGAGGGATAAACTCAAGCAATATGATATAAACCCCATCTTTTTATCCTCGATGGCAACAATACAATACGTGCCTTGCTGCCCCTACTATCACTAGGAAAGGATGCCACAAGATTGAACCCAAAGCTAAGCACTTCTCCCATTGCAAGAAAGATCAATCTAGTAGGCCAAACTAAACCGATAATTCGAAGAGACTTGCAAAGATATCAAATCATGCATATAAGAATTCAGAGAAGAACCAAATAATATTCATAGATAATCTTGTTCATAAACCCACAATTCATAGGATCTCGGCAAACACACCGCAAAAGAGTATTACATCGAATAGATCTCCAAGAACATCGAGGAGAACTTTGTATTGAGAATCAAAGAGAGAGAAGAAGCCATCTAGATAATAACTATGGACCCGAAGGTCTGTGGTAAACCACTCACGCTTCATCGGAGAGGCTATGGTGTTGATGTAGAAGCCCTCCATGATCGATTCCCCCTCTGGCAGATCGTCGGAAAAGGCCCCAAGATGGGATCTCACGGGTATAGAAGGTTGTGGTGGTGGAAAAGTGGTTTCGTGGCTCCATGTGATCGATCTAGGGTATAAGAGTATATATAGGCGAAAGAAGTACGTTGATGGAGCTACGTGGGGCCCACGAGGGTGGGGGGCGCGCCTATCCCCTGGGTGCGCCCTCCTGCCTCGTGTCCGCCTCACGGAGTTCCAGACTTCCACTCCAAGTCTCCTGGTTTGCTTTCGGTCCAAGAAAGATCATCGCGAAGGTTTCATTCCGTTTGGTATTCCTTTTCCGCGAAACTCTAAAATAGGCAAAAAACAGAAACTAGCACTGGGCCTCCAGTTAATAGGTTAGTCCCAAAAATAATATAAAAGAGCATATTAAAGCCCATTAAACATCCAAAACAGATAATATAATAGCATGGAACAATAAAAAATTATAGGTACGTTGGATACGTATCTCTAAGCTATTGACATAGTGCCAAGTGCTAGTTGTTATTTTCTGCATGTTTTTTTACATCGCAGGAAATCAATATCAAACGGAGTCCAAATGCAGCGAAACTTTTTGTGAAATTTTTTGGACCAGAAGACATCCAGTGGGCCAAAGAAGTACCAAAGAGGGAGCTCGAGGTGAGCACAAGACACCAGAGCCCTGGTGGGTTGTGCCCACCTCGCTGGCCTCCCGAACCGCCTCTTTGCTCTATAAATACCCCAATATTCCAGAAACCCTAGGGGAGTCGATGGAAATCAATTACAGCCGCCGCAAGTTCCAAAAACACTAGATCCAATCTAGACACCATCTTGGAGGGGTTCATCATGTCCATTGGTGTTTCTCCGATGATGCGTGAGTAGTTCTTTGTAGACCTTTGGGTCCGTAGTTAGTAGCTAGATGGTGTCCTCTCTCTCATTTGATTCTCAATACAATGGTCTCTTGGAGATCCATATGATGTAACTCTTTTTGCTGTGTGTTTGTTGGGATCCGATGAACTTTGAGTTTATGATCAAATATATCTTTTTATCCATGATAGTTATTTGAGTCTTCTTTGATCTCTTATATGCATGATTGCTTATAGCCTCGTATTTCTTCTTCGATATTTGGGTTTTGTTTGGCCAACTTGATCTATTTATCTTGCAATGGAAAGAGGTGCTTTGTGATGGGCTCGATCTTATAGTGCTTGATCCCAGTGACAGAAGGGGAACCGACACGTATGTATCGTTGCTATTAAGGATAACAAGATGGGGTCTATTTCTACATATATAGATCTTGTCTACATCATGTTATCATTCTTATTGCATTACTCCAGTTCTCCGTGAACTTAATACACTAGATGCATGCTGGATAGCGGTCGATGTATGGAGTAATAGTAGTAGATGCAGGCAGGAGTCGGTCTACTAATCTTGGACGTGATGCCTATATAATGATCATTGCCTAGATATCATCATGATTATTTGAAGTTCTATCAATTGCCTAACAGTAATTCATTTACCCACCCTTTGCTATTTTTTTCTCAAGAGAAGCCACTAGTGAAACCTATGACCCCCGGCTCTCTTCTTTATTATATTTGCCATTGCGGTCTATTTTTATTTGCTTTTATTTTTAGATCTATTAAACCAAAAATAAAAAATACCTTGCTGCACTTTATTTTATTCGAGATCTATTTATCCCATCTATCATATTTTTATCCCGTCCATTTGCCACTTTCTGGCGCCGTTACCCGAAAGGGATTGACAACCCCTTTAATATGTCGGGTTGTGAGTATTTGTTATTTGTGTGTAGGTTCCGTTCACGTAGTGTTGCATGGTTCTCCTACTGCTTCGATAACCCTGGTCTCATCACTGAGGGAAATACCTACCATTGTTGTGCTGCATCTTCCCTTCCTCTTTGGGGAAATACCAACGTAGTTCAAGCAGATATCAAAAGTAATTTCTGGCACCGTTGCCGAGGAGAGATCATCAACATCTACCAGGTTCCTAATCACAAATCTCATCTCCTTGCAATTTACATTATTTTCCATTTGCCTCTCGTTTTCCTCTCCCCCACTTCACAATTTTTTTTCGTTTTATTCACTCTCTTTTCCGTTCGCCGTTTTCTCGTCAGATCAGTTTTTGAGTGCAATCTTGTTGCGTAGTCACAATGACTCAAGAGAACACCAAATTGCGTGATTTCTCCAGTACCAACAACAATGATTTTATTGGCACTCTGATTGCTCCTCTCGCCACTAGTGCGGAGTCTTGTTATATTAATACCGCTTGTTATGAAAGATCAATTTTTCGGTACTCCTAATGAGGATGCCGGGTCCCATCTTAACACATTCGTGGAATTATGTGATATGCAAAAGAAAAAATATGTGGACAATGATGCTGTGAAGATGAAATTATTTTTGTTTTCTTTGCGAGATCGTGCAAAATTTTGGTTTTCTTCTTTGCCTCGCAATAGTATCGATTCTTGGGATAAGTGCAAGGATGCTTTTATTACTAAGTATTTTCCGCCCACGAAAATTATTTCCCTTAGAACCCAGATCATGAATTTCAAGCAACTTGAACATGAGCATGTTGCAAAATCTTGGGAAAGAATGAAAATGATGCTAAGGAATTGCCCAACTCATGGGTTAAATCTTTGGATGATCATACAAAATTTGTATGCGGGGTTGAATTTTGTTTCTCGTAATCTTTTAGATTCTGCAACGGGTGGTAGTTTTATGGAAATTACTTTGGGTGAAGCCACCAAATTGCTTGGTAATATTATGTCAAATTATTCACAATGGCATACCGAGAGAGCTCCTACTAGTAAAAAGTTAATTCGGTTGAAGAAATTTCTTCTTTGAGTGAAAAAGTTGATGCTCTTACAAAACTAGTTGCTAATAAAAGTGCTCCTATTGATTTTAATGATGTGCCTTTGTCTACTTTGATTGAGAAAAATAGTGATGCGTAGATGTGAATTTTATCTCGTGAAACAATTTCAATAACAATGCTTATAGAGGTAATTTTAATCCCAGGCCTTTTCCTAGTAATTCCTCTAATAATTATGGTAATTCCTATGGTAATCCTTCTTATAATAATAGGAACACCTCTGATCTTGAGAATAATATTAAAGAATTTATAAACACTCAAAAAGTTTTCAATACTACAATGGAAGAAAAGTTGAATAAGATTGATGATTTGTCTAGAAGTGTTGATAGAATTTCGCATGATGTGGAAAATCTCAAGATGAAATTTTTTTGTGCCTAAGGTTGAGGAATCAACTAAAGCTCTTTATGTTTCTATGGATGAAAGTAAGAAAAGAAGCACCGCACACTTCACCATTATTTGGGTATAGGGGGAGGCATTGGGAAGTAATAAGTAGATGATGGGTTGCTAGTGACAGAATCTTAAACCCTAGTTTATGTGTTGCTTCGTAAGGGGCTGATTTGGATCCATATGTTTCATGCTATGGTTAGGTTTACCTTAATTCTTCTTTCGTAGTTGCGGATGCTTGCGAGAGGGGTTAATCATAAGTGAGAGGCTTGTCCAAGGAAGGGCAGTACCCAAGCACCGGTCCACCCACATATCAAATTATCAAAGTAACGAACGCATATCATATGAGCATGATGAAAACTAACTAGACAACAATTCCCATGTGTCCTTGGGAGCGCTTTACTTTATATAAGAGTTCATCCAGGCTTTTCCTTTGCCACAGAAAGGACTGGGCCACCTTGCTGCACCTTAGTTACTTTATTTACTTGTTACCCGTTACAATTTATCTTATCACAAAACTATCTGTTATCGATAATTTCAGTGCTTGCAGAGAATACCTTGCTGAAAACCACTTGTCATTTCCTTCTGCTCCTCGTTGGGTTCGACACTCTTACTTATCGAAAGGACCACGATAGACCCCCTAGACTTGTGGGTCATCAAGACTCTTTTCTGGCACTGTTACCGGGGAGTGAAGCGCCTTTGGTAAGGAAACATTTATATAGTGTGCTGAAATTTAATGTCACTTGTTACTATGGAAAATAATCCTTTGAGGGGCTTGTTCGGGGTATCTTCACCTCGACCGGAAGAGCAAAGAGTTGCTACTCAACATACTGCACCTACTGAAAATATTTATTATGAAATTCCTTTGGGTATGATAGAGAAACTGCTAGCTAATCCTTATGCAGGAGATGGAACATTACATCCTGATATGCACCTAATCTATGTGGATGAAGTTTGTGGATTATTTACGCTTGCAGGTATGCCCGAGGATGCTGTCAAGAAGAAGGTATTCCCTTTATCTTTTAAGGGAAAGGCATTGACATGGTATAGGATATGTGATGATATTGGATCATGGAACTACAACCGATTGAAATTGGAATTTCATCGGAAGTTTTATCCTATGCATCTGGTTCATCGTGATCGGAATTATATATATATATATATAATTTTTGGCCTCGTGAAGGAGAAAGTATCGCTCAAGCTTGGGGGAGGCTTAAGTCAATGTTATATTCATGTCCCAATCATGAGCTCTCAAGAGAAATTATTATTCAAAACTTGTATGCTCGGCTTTCTCATAATGATCGATCCATGCTCGATACTTCTTGTACTGGTTCTTTTATGAAGAAGGATATTGAATTCACATGGGATTTATTGGAAAGAATTAAACACAACTCTGAAGATTGGGAACTCGACGAAGGTAAAGAGTCAGGTATAAACCTTAAGTTTGATTGTGTTAAATCTTTTATGGATACCGATGCTTTTCGTGATTTTAGCACTAAATATGGACTTGACTCTGAGATAGTAGATTCTTTCTGTAAATCTTTCGCTACTCATGTTGATCTCCCATTGAAGTTAAAGTAGTTGAACCTATTAAAGTTGAAGAAGAAACTATTACTTATAATGTTGATCCTATTGTTCCTACTGCTTATATTGAGAAACCATCTTTTCCTGTTAGAATAAAGGATCATGCACTACAAAAAAATACACTTCCGTGATGATACGTGTTTGTCACAGTAGGTCGCGTTTTCTGTCATGCATGTACATCCATTTCAATTTTATGACAGAATCAAGATAGTCATACCTGTGCTGTTGTAGAAGTGTTCCATGACATTGCCAAAATTATCATCACGGAAGTGTCCACTTCCATGACGATAAATCGCGCATCACAGAAGTGCTTTCGTCAAGGGTGATCGACACGTGGCATCCACCGTAACGAAACACCGTTAAGCTATCGGGTTGGGTTTTGGATCCGATAACCCGTTAACAGCCCTGACTAATGGGAAATTTCCACGTGTAAAATTCTTATTGGCCGGACGAAACACATGTCAGCTCGTCAGTGGGTCAAATAGGCGCCTATGATATGTCGACACGTGGCACGGCCCACCACTGGCCCATTTAGCTTACAAAGCCGGCTCGTTTAACTTGGTCAAAAGTTAACGGTCTGGCCCATGAAAAGCCTGTTAACGGTCTCTTCGCAAATAGCCCATTTTACGGCCCGTTAACTCACGGCCCGTTAGGCCCTAAAGGAAATCGGCCCAACAACGTCATGTGGGCCGTCGAATATAACACCAGCCCATTTCACTTTTGTCCCATGTATGGCCCATGATGTCTTTCGGCCCATATGAGGCCTTCGTATCTTTCGGCCCTTTACAGGCCCACGGTGACTCTAGCCCCTAATGAACAGTAATTTTCTTTATACCCGTTAACGGCCCGTGATTTACATGGGCCGTTTCCAGCCCGTGTTAGCTTTCGGCCTCTTGACGGCCCATACGTTCTTGGGCTCCTTTTCGGCCCTCGATTACTTCTGGCCCGTTACTGGCCTATTCCCCTAATGGGCCAAATTCGGCCCATGGCAAGAGTCGGCCCGTTACTGGGCTGTTCCCCTAATGGGCCAAATTCGGCCCATGTCAAGAGTCGGCCCCTTACTGGCCTGTTACCCTTATGGGCCAAATTCGGCCCATGGCAAGAGTCGGCCCGTTTCTGGCCTGTTAACCCATTGCGCCGTTTCCAGCCCGTCCTATATTCTGGCCCATTAACGACCCGTTATGCCCGTGATAGAATTAAGCCTTTGCTGTCCTACGGCCTATTAATGGCCTGTTACCATGCTGGGCCGATACCAATTACGCCTGATTATGGCCCATGTAGACCCATTTATCCGACGGCCCGAGGCCCACCGATTAAAGGCCCATTTATCGACGGCCCGTGGAGACCCATGGATGCTACGGCCCGTATATGGCCCATGGTAGTTGCGGCCACTAGCAAACCAGGGAAAAGGAAGACTAGGAAATAAATAAGGCCGAAACTAACGCTAGGCTATTAAGGCGATTACACATATTACATCCACTCAGCATCAAAGATCGCCACTAGTGCAAATATAGGGAACACCCTACACTATACAAAAATGGCTTGCTGTTTTCTTCAGCCGGTGGCTGCACGTTAAGAATAAATTTTGTATCGCACCAAACAAATTACAACTATATAACAAAAGTAAGGTTGACATAAAACTTAATAGTCTAGCAGATAAATGCACCACCAGAAGTTCAGAAGCTCAGTTCATTTGACCTGACTGTTACGTTTTCATGCTGTATTGTCCGATGGAGCACCATAACCCTCGCCTTCATTTCCCCTAGGCTCCTAAACAACATAGCAAATGTCTGATAGTCTGGTTTCAAAACCATGCATATCTTGACGACATTGAGCAATGTTTCTCCTTGTTTCACAAAGGGTCTCTGTTAGGGAATGGACTTGTGTCTGGAGCGCGGATACAACATTGCTTTGAGCTTGCATATTTGATCATGAGGCAGTTTGGACGATATTGCCTTAACAACCAACCCAGTATTACACAGGAACATGCTTTTGGCACTGTTAGTGGATAGGTACTGACCCACTGCAGCAAGAGCTGACATTGCGGTTATAGTTGCCTCGCCACCTTCAGAAGGTGGCGGTTCCACCATTTTTCCATAGCTCGCTGAAAAGTTGAGGTTTTACATTGGTAGTACCAGAACAGAAGATATTAAGGAGGCAGCAAAACCAAACAAAATAGCTTTGTTCTATATACTGAACTTATTCTCGTGAATCCATGTAAAATAATAGTTGTATTTCATTGCAAAGTACATAATAAAACCAGGTTCCAAACATATGACCATGTACCATGGCTAATGTATTGTCTATTTCTTCACATTGTATTGAGGGCTAAGGATAAAGAGACGAAGTTTATAATACGGTAAACATAGTATGACATCATTCATATCACAAAACAACTGAGAACAGACAAACAGGCAATTGTAACGTTGTGTGGGCAAGTCCAGCACGGAACTAGATTACAGGTCATGATCAAAGGAACATCACTCCTCTCTTTTAAACCTTGTAAGGTGCAATGATACACTAAGACAATTGTGTATAAAATTGAAAAGAGTAATAGACATTGGTTGCAAACCATGCATTTCAAGGCACAAGTCAGAGTAAGTAGTAGTTAAAAGGCATGAGGATTAAGGACTTACAACATCGGCTTTGACTGGTGTAGTCATGCCCTTCTTCTTGCTGGTGTGACAGTCCTTGAAGATTTCCACAGCATTTGGTTCAGGTACTTTTTGGTCCTTGCGGGCTTTCCTCTGCATTTGGAACAATTCAATATAGATCTGATAATATGGTACAACGAAAAGAGTGAAACAGCAGCTAATTACAAGAGCCTCACAGTGTGCAATATAGCTACGAGATCCTGTCGTCTGTTGGAATTTCACTTTCATACGGTTGGCCTTGTTCTTTGAACAGTTCACCTACAAGAAGATAGATTTGTGTGGCACATGCGTAAATAGGACTTCAACATGTGATCTGATGACATATATATAATGTACCTGATACTTCAGATCGGACCAGTGTTTAACGAGGCCTCTCCAGTCTTCATCAGATATATTTTCCACTGGAGATGTTTGGGCAAGTTCACTGTTAGCCTTGCCTTCAAAGTGAGTTTTCCTCAAGTTATACCGATACTGTCGCAAAGCAGACTTGAAAACATGGGTGCAAGCTTGTATGGTTGCATCATCTTGGCTATCCAACTTGAACCTCATCTGTTGAAAAATATGGGAGTCTCATTATCAGCAACCTAGAAAGTATTGGACAGAGCAAGATGATATTACTAGTTTCCATACATAACCATACTTACAGATAAATGGTCGAGGAAGGTGTTGAACTGGGTTTCGTCTTTTTCATTCCTGTACTGAATCCATGTTGGGAGGATACATACATGACACCTAACAGCAACCGCTACCTCTGATACTAACTTGGCTGACTCTGTAGCATCACGTGGCCTTTTTAAACCAACCTCAAAACGAATCTCCATTCTTCCTCCTCTAGATTTAGTTAACCCATCAAGCATTATCCCTGATGTTTGTTTCCTCTTGCGCCTAGGTGCTAGTCCAACAACAAACATAGGAAGTGTTAGTGTACATCAAACTATGAGACTACATATAAAGAAGCATGCAACTGTAACTTGACTCCAGCAACTACCTTCTTGCTGTTGAAGCTCACAAGGTTCATCTGATATTGCCAACTCGTCTTGTCTCAAGAGTGCTTGGGAAGTAGTGTCAGGTGGCAAGGGAGCTTGGGAACGTGCTGCTAGCTCAGTTGACACACGAGTAAGTCGTGCAGCTGGTAGTACTGTGGTAGGTGTTGCAAGAACTAGGGCTGTCTCTGCTTGTTTGGTGGTAGCTATTTGTTTCTGTTTGGCTTTTTCTGCAACTCGTGTAGCATGGGATGCCGTGTTTGTAGAATTTTCCGCTGGACTTTGACCTTCTATTGCACCATCAGTACCAGCAGAATCTGTAGGGTTCATCCGCTTCTCATTCCCTGCCATTCTGTGTTTCTTCCTCTTTCTCTGTGCCATGTTAAGTCAAGCCAACAAGAAAAACGAATAATAATTTAGTTCTTCAGAACAAATTGATGTGTGATGTAGACGAACTAAACTTTGATGTTAGACAACCATATGATAGGAGGATGTAATATGTATGAAAAATAGGACGGAAGAGATAACCAAAACTATGATGTGTAAACTAAGAAGAAGACATTTCACCAAATTAGAAGCAATGCAATGGAAGGTAGACACCATATGAAAGATGCTACAAATATCGCTCTGCCAAGTTAACAGTGTCTCATCATAAATGGCATTTAAACAAATGTGAAGCAGTACAAGAAATAAATCATATGCAAGATGCAAACAACATCACACTACCATGTTAGAGGTCTCTCGTCATTAGTGCAATTGCATATTCACAACATTGCATATTCACAACTTATGATGTGTAAACTAAGGAGAAGGCATTTCAACAAATTAGAAGCAATGAAAGCTAGACACCATATGAAAGATGCAACGAATATCACTCTACCAAGCAAGCTTTTAAATCTAGGCTGATATGACCGATATATATGCCAATATATCACTTTTGGGGCTTCACCGATATAAACATAACATATCATTTTGCAAATATCATTTTCCAACATATCATCTGATATGGAGCGAAATATCGACCGATATGGCCGATATCTGGCCCGATATGTCCACTGATATAGGACGATATGTAGACGACAACAATTATTTATTAGATAGCACTGAAATAAGATTATGCATTTACAAGTTCATTATATATTATCAAAGTCATCCACAATGTTTCGTACAAATGCATATATCTCGTACTATTTTTAACCATAGAGTAAGCATTTTGTGCAACTTTCCTTAATAGTTTCTTAATAGACAAGTTAATAAACTAAGAATCTAAAAGTGTTATGTTAAATTTTTGATATCATACATTTTGTTTTACTAAAAATAAATGTTTTGAAAAATAATAACGAAAAAACTACACATGTTTTCGCCGATATATCTACATATCGTCCGATATATCACCCGATATCCGACATCTGATATGTCAAAGCCAAACCGATACGAAGCTGATATCCAATATTTTGAAGCTTGCTACCAAGTTAAAACTGTCTCGTCATAAGTGCCATTTCAACAAATTAGTAGTATAAGCTAGAAAAGAATGTGAGATGTAACCTATATCACACTCCGAAGTCAAAAGTGTCTTATGATAAGTGATTGTTGCAGGTTACACAACAGTAGTAATTTGATGTAAGAACATGGTGTGATAGACAGATATTGTATGTTCTAGAAACAGGAACACGTGTCTTATTCAAGTATAATGTGTAAAGTAAGGAGATGGAATTCAACAAAATTAGAAGCAATACAAGCTAGACTTCACACATAACATACAACCACATATAACAGTGCCAAGTTAGAGGGAGCACCGGTGATGCTGCACTAGGGGAGACGTGCTCATCATAAACACAACTTTGTTGAGTGTCTATGCATGTGTTGTCTTGGAAATCATCTTGGGGGTGTGGAGGAGTAGAAACTGTAGAGGCCCTCTGTTCGGAAGGAGCACCTTTATCCGCTGCCTTGCTAACTTCCTTCCGCTTTATTGATTTTGAATTGTCAAGTAAAACCGACAAGAAAAAGCAATAAAATTCTCTCTTCAGAACTCATTCATGCATGATACTGACAATCACTACTTTGATGTAAGGCAAACACATGATACCAGGATGGAATATGTATGAAAAACAGGACGGCATGGCATGTTCACAACTGTTTGTGTAAACTAAGCAGAAACCATTCCAGCAAATAAGAAGCAATGCAAGCTAGACACCACATGAAAGATGCAACCAATATGACTCTACCAAGTTAAAAGCGTACCATCATAAATGGAATTTCAACAAATTAGAAGTAGCGCATTCTATAAATCATATGAAAGATGCAACTAATATCGCACTGCATATACTAAAGGTGTCTCGTCATGTTGATTGATGCGGGATACAAAAAAACAATAGTTTTATGTAAGGACATGCTTAATAGACAGATGTACTATGTACTAAATACAGGAAGGCATGTCACATTAATAGGTATAATGTATAAGCTAAGCAGACTAGCACATGCAGTTTAACCGGATTGGAAGAATTACAATCTAGACACCATATGCAACATGCAACCACATATCACGCTGCCAAGTTAGAGCAAGCACGTGCGATGCTAGTGTAGGGGAAATGCTGTAATCAACTACAGAGCTACATTCACTATCTTCATCTAGCATTTCTGTTTCTTAAGAATCATGTCGGGAGGCTGACGATGCATTCTTTAAATGAGGAGTAGTCCCCTTGCCTGCCTGCCTCGTCATAAGTGATTGATGAGGGATACACAAGAACATTAGTTTGATGTAAGAACATGGTTAATACACAGATGTACTAATATGTACCAAAAACAGAAAGGCATGTCATATTCAAAGGTATAATGTGTAAGCTAAGCAGATGCAATTTAACCAAATTGGAAGCAATACAAGCTAGACATCCGGCTGGAGTGGCGAGCATGATCATCTAGGACCTGAGAGCCTGGTGGGAGGCGGGCTGCTTCGCCACCATCGCAACTTTTTAGTTGGCTTCCAGGTGATGCCTATCTTTGCTGGGCTTGTCACTGGCTCGGCCAGTGCCCTGACTAGCTATTTGTCTTCTGGTGCTCACGGGATGGTGGTTCATGTAAAAAAAAAATCTTTCCTTATCTTACCGACTTCGGCCTTTCGAATACAAGCTAGACACCATATGCAACGTGCAACCACATATGACACCGTGAAGTTAAAGCAAGCACCTGGGTTGGTGGTTCACGACGAGCGAGATCATCAACTCCAGAGCTACGTTCCTTGTCTCCATTTGCTGACACTACACCCTTTAAAGCCTTGAAACATTTTTGGCCTAGCCACGTACCATGCTGGAGCGACTTCTCTCTATTCTTTTCCACTTCTGTCAAGGCAGGGTCTGAAATACCCTTGCATAAAAACACAATAGTGAGAGTAAGGGTGAAGTGTGTGCAGAACTAGTGCACTGTAAAGTAGCAGATAGCAGGTGGCTGGAAAATAAATGACAGGAGACATATGATAACTCTACAACATTGCATGGCAAACAAAATTAGATTCTACTCCGTATGATTTTGTAATATATGAGCACAGGAAATGCAGGTACTCCTCCAGCACACCACCACATGTGGTCATATCTAAGATAACAGTCGACTGAAAATAAATAGGTCAGTCGATTTTTTAATCAACCGTCTGATCTATAAGGAACGGGCAGATGGCATTCGTCTACCTCCCGCCAGTCACTGTTGACGATCTTTCTCGAACCACCAGCGACCACCGGCCCAGACCCCTGCCTCCGCCGCCCCGCCCTCCCATCGACCTCACACCACCGCCGTGCTTGGGAGCGCCCCCAGGCCATCCCTTTAATCCCGGCCGACCTCCAGATCGGGCGCCAGTAGCTCTAGGCCGCACACGCCCCTAAGATAAACACCAAGGCGCTGCTTCCCCGACGTAATAGGCGTACTAGCGCCTGTTACGCCGGGGAATGCTTCCGTTAATTGGGAATCAACTGGCCAGAAATTGAAATTCAGGGGGGTGATAGACCTCTAGCTAAGGTGAAATAGTATATGAGGAGTGTTGGAAATATGCCCTAGAGGCAATAATAAAATGATTATTATTATATTTCCTTGTTCATGATAATTGTCTATTATTCATGCTATAATTGTGTTATCCGGAAATCATAATACATGTGTGAATACATAGACCATAACATGTCCCTAGTGAGCCTCTTGTTAACTAGCTCGTTGATCAAAAGATAGTCATGATTTCCTGACTATGGACATTGGATGTCATTGATAACGGGATCACATCATTAGGAGAATGATGTGATGGACAAGACCCAATCCTAAGCATAGCACAAGATCGTGTATTTCGTTTGCTAGAGCTTTTCCAATGTCAAGTATCATTTCCTTAGACCATGAGATCGTGTAACTCCCGGATGCCGTAGGAGTGCTTTGGGTGTACCGAACGTCACAATGTAACTGGGTGACTATAAAGGTATACTACAGGTATCCCCGAAAGTATCTGTTGGGTTGACACGGATCGAGACCGGGATTTGTCACTCCTTATGACGGAGAGGTATCTCTGGGCCCACTCGGTAATGCATCATCATAATGAGCTCAATGTGACCAAGTGTTTGGTCACGGAATCATGCATTACGGTACGAGTAAAGTGACTTGCCGGTAACGAGATTGAACGAGGTATTGGGATACCGACGATCGAATCTCGGGCAAGTAATGTACCGATTGACAAAGGGAATTGAATATGGGATTGATTGAATCCTCGACATCGTGGTTCATCTGATGCGATAATCAAGGAGCATGTGGGAGCCAACATGGTTATCCAGATCCCGTTGTTGGTTATTGACCGGAGTGTCGTCTCGGTCATGTCTGTGTGTCTCCCGAACCCGTAGGGTCTACACACTTAAGGTTCGGTGACGCTAGGGTTGTAGAGATATTAGTATGCGGTAACTCGAAAGTTGTTCGAAGTCCCGGATAAGATCTCGGACGTCACGAGGAGTTCCAGAATGGTTCAGAGGTGAAGATTTATATATAGGAAGTCAAGTTTCGGCCATCGGGAAAGTTTCGGGGGTAATCGGTATTGTACCGGGACCACCGGAAGGGTCCCGGGGGTCCACCGGCTGGGGCCACCTATCCCGGAGGGCCCCATGGGCTGAAGTGGGAGGGGAACCAGCCCCTAGTGGGCTGGTGCGCCCCCCATGGGCCTCCCCCTGCGCCTAGGGTTGGAAACCCTAGGGGTGGGGGCGCCCCACCTGACTTGGGGGCCAAGTCCCCCTTGGCCGCCCCCCCTTGGAGATTGGATCTCCTAGGGCCGACGCCCCCCTAGGGGTCCTATATATAGTGGGGGGAGGGAGGGAAGCCACACCCAGGCCCTTGGCGCCTCCCTCTCCCCTCGTAACACCTCTCTCTCTCTCTCGTTGGAGCTTGGCGAAGCCCTGCCGAGATCACCGCTGCTTCCACCACCACGCCGTCGTGCTGCTGGATCTCCATCAACCTCTCCTTCCCCTTGCTGGATCAAGAAGGAGGAGACGTCTTCCCAACCGTACGTGTGTTGAATGCGAAGGTGCCGTCCGTTCGGCGCTTGGTCATCGGTGATTTGGATCACGACGAGTACGACTCCATCAACCCCGTTCTCTTGAACGCTTCCGCTCACGATCTACAAGGGTATGTAGATGCACTCCCCTCTCCCTCGTTGCTAGATGACTTCATAGATTGATCTTGGTGATGCGTAGAAAATTTTAAAATTCTGCTACGTTCCCCAACAGTGGCATCTTGAGCTAGGTTTATGCGCAGTTTCTATGCATGAGTAGAACACAAATTGTTGTGGGCGTCGATTTTGTCAATTTTCTTGTTGTTACTAGTCTTATCTTGATTCGGCGGCATCGTGGGATGAAGTGGCCCGGACCGACCTTACATGTACGCTTACGTGAGACTGGTTCCACCAACTGACATGCACTAGTTGCATAAGGTGGCTAGCGGGTGTCTGTCTCTCCCACTTTAGTCAGATCGGATTCGATGAAAAGGGTCCTTATGAAGGGTAAATAGAAATTGGCATATCACGTTGTGGTTTTGGCATAGGTAAGAAACGTTCTTGCTAGAAACCTATAGCAGCCACGTAAAAACTTGCAACAACAATTAGAGCACGTCTAACTTGTTTTTGCAGCATATGCCGTGTGATGTGATATGGCCAAAAGGATGTGATGAATGATATATGTGATGTATGAGATTGATCATGTTCTTGTAATAGGAATCATGACTTGCATGTCGATGAGTATGACAACCGGCAGGAGCCATAGGAGTTGTCTTAATTTATTTATGACCTGCGTGTCAACTTATACGTCATGTAATTACTTTACTTTATCACTAACCATTAGCCATAGTAGTATAAGTAATAGCTGACGAGACAACTTCATGAAGACACGATGATGGAGATCATGATGATGGAGATCATGGTGTCATGCCGGTGACGATGATGATCATGGTGCCCCGAAGATGGAGATCAAAAAGAGCAAAATGATATTGGCCATATCATGTCACTATTTGATTGCATGTGATGTTTATCATGTTTTACATCTTATTTGCTTAGAACGACGGTAGCTTAAATAAGATGATCCCTCACAATAATTTCAAGAAAGTGTTCCCCCTAACTGTGCACCGTTGTGAAGGTTCGTTGTTTCGAAGCACCACATGATGATCGGGTGTGATAGATTCTAACATTCGAATACAACGGGTGTAAGCCAGATTTACACAAGCAATACACTTAGGTTAACTTGACGAGCCTAGCATGTATAGACATGGCCTCGGAACACGGAAGACCGAAAGGTCGAACATGAGTCGTATAGAAGATACAATCAACATGAAGATGTTCACCGATGATGACTAGTCCGTCTCACGTGATGATCGGACACGACCTAGTTGACTCGGATCATGTATCACTTAGATGACTAGAGGGATGTCTGTCTGAGTGGGAGTTCATTAAATAATTTGATTAGATGAACTTAATTATCATGAACTTAGTCTAAAAACCTTTGCAAAATGTCTTGTAGATCAAATGGCCAACGCTCATGTCAACCTCAACTTCAACGCGTTCCTAGAGAAAACCAAGCTGAAAGATGATGGCAGCAACTATACGGACTGGGTCCGAAACCTGAGGATCATCCTCATAGCTGCCAAGAAAGCATATGTCCTAGAAGCACCGCTAGGTGCAGCACCCATCCCAGAGAACCAAGACGTTATGAACGCTTGGCAGTCGCGTGCTGATGATTACTCCCTCGTTCAGTGCGGCATTCTTACAGCTTAGAACCGGGGCTCCAAAAGCATTTTGAGCAACACGGAGCATATGAGATGTTCGAAGAGCTGAAAATGGTTTTCCAAGCTCATGCCCGGGTCGAGAGATATGAAGTCTCCGACAAGTTCTATAGTTGTAAGATGGAGGAAAATAGTTCTGTCAGTGAGCACATACTCAAAATGTCTGGGTTGCACAACCGCTTGTCCCAGCTGGACATTAACCTCTCGGACGAGGCGGTCATTGACAGAATCCTTCAGTCGCTCCCACCTAGCTACAAGAGCTTTGTGATGAACTACAATATGCAGGGGATGGTGAAAACTATTCCTGAAGTATTTTCAATGCTGAAATCAGTGGAGGTGGAAATCAAAAAGGAACATCAAGTGTTGATGGTCAATAAAACCACTAGTTTCAAGAAAGGCAAGGGTAAGAAGAACTTCAAGAAGGACGGCAAGGGAGTTGCCGTGGCCGGTAAATCAGTTGCCGGGAAGAAGCCAAAGAATGGGCCCAAACCTGAGACTGAGTGCTTTTATAGCAAGGGAAAGGGACACTGGAAGCGGAACTGCCCCAAATACTTAGCGGACAAGAAGGTCGTCAACACTAAAGGTATATGTGATATACATGTAATTGATGTGTACCTTACCAGTACTCGTAGTAGCTCCTGGGTATTTGATACTGGTGCGGTTGCTCATATTTGTAACTCAAAACAGGAGCTGCGGAATAAGCGGAGACTGGCGAAGGACGAGGTGACGATGCGCGTCGGGAATGGTTCCAAGGTCGATGTGATCGCCGTCGGCACGCTACCTATACATTTACCTACGGGATTAGTTTTAAACCTCAATAATTGTTATTTAGTGCCAGCTTTGAGCATGAACATTGTATCTGGATCTCATTTAATACGAGATGGCTACTCATTTAAATCTGAGAATAATGGTTGTTCTATTTATATGAGAGATATGTTTTATGGTCATGCCCCGCTGGTCAATGGTTTATTCTTAATGAATCTCGAACGTGATGTTACACATATTCATAGTGTGAATACCAAAAGATGTAAGATTGATAATGATAGTCCCACATATCTGTGGCACTGCCGCCTTGGTCACATCAGTGTCAAACGCATGAAGAAGCTCCATACAGATGGACTTTTGGAGTCTCTTGATTTCGAATCATTTGACAGTGCGAACCATGCCTCATGGGTAAAATGACCAAGACTCCGTTCTCCGAAATAATGGAGCGAGCAACCAACTTATTGGAAATTATACATACTGATGTGTGCGGTCCAATGAGCGTTGAGGCTCGCGGTGGCTATCGTTATGTTCTCACTCTCACTTATGACTTGAGTAGATATGGGTATGTCTATTTGATGAAACACAAGTCTGAGACCTTTGAAAAGTTCAAGGAATTTCAGAATGAGGTAGAGAATCAACGTGACCGAAAGATAAAATTCTTACGATCAGATCGTGGGGGAGAATATTTAAGTCACGAATTTGGTACGCACTTAAGGAAATGTGGAATCATTTCACAACTTACGCCGCTTGGAACACCTTAGCATAACGGTGTGTCCGAACATCGTAATCACACTCTATTGGATATGGTGCGATCTATGATGTCACTCACTGATTTACCGCTATCATTTTGGGGATACGCTCTAGAGACAGCTACATTCACTTTAAATAGGGCACCGTCTAAATCCGTTGAGACAACACCATATGAATTATGGTTTGGGAAGAAACCTAAGCCGTCATTTCTAAAAATTTGGGGATGCGATGCTTATGTCAAGAAACTTCAACCTGAAAAGCTCGAACCCAAGTCAGAAAAATACGTCTTCATAGGATACCCTAAGGAAACCATTGGGTATACCTTCTACCTTAGATCCGAAGGCAAGATCTTTGTTGCCAAGAACGGGTCCTTTCTGGAGAAAGAGTTTCTCTCGAGAGAAGTAAGTGGGAGGAAAGTAGAACTCAATGAAGTATTGCCTCTTGAACCGGAAAGTAGCGCATCTCAGGAAGATGTTCCCGTGGTGCCTGCACCGACTAGAGAGGTAGTTAATGATAATGATCAAGGTACTTCGGATCAAGTTGCTACTGAACTTCGAAGTTCCACAAGGACACGTTCCACACCAGAATGGTATGGCAACCCTGTCCTAGAAATCATGTTGTTAGACAACAATGAACCTTCGAACTATGAAGAAGCAATGGCGGGCCCAGATTCCAACAAATGGCTTGAAGCCATGCAATCCGAGATAGGATCCATGTATGAAAGCAAAGTATGGACTTTGACAGACTTGCCCGATGATCGGCGAGCGATAGAGAATAAATGGATCTTTAAGAAGAAGACGGACGCAGATGGTAATGTTACCATCTATAAGGCTCGACTTGTCGCTAAGGGTTATCGACAAGTTCAAGGGGTTGACTACGATGAGACCTTCTCACCCGTAGCGAAGCTGAAGTCCATCCAAATCATGTTAGCAATTGCCGCATACTATGATTATGAGATATGGCAAATGGACGTCAAAACGACATTCCTTAACGACTTTCTTAAGGAAGAATTGTGTATGATGCAGCCGGAAGGTTTTGTCAATCCTAAGAATGCTAACAAGGTATGCAAGCTCCAGCGCTCCATCTATGGGCTGGTGCAAGCATCTTGGAGTTGGAACATCCACTTTAATGAAATGATCAAAGCGTTTGGGGTTTATGCAGACTTATGGAGAAGCCTGCGTTTACAAGAAAGTGAGTGGGAGCTCTGTAGCATTTCTCATATTATATGTGGATGACATACTTTTGATGGGAAATGATATAGAACTTTTGGACAGTATTAAGGCCAACTTGAATAAGTGTTTTTCAATGAAGGACCTTGGAGAAGCTGCTTACATATTAGGCATCAAGATCTATAGAGATAGATCGAGACGCCTCATAGGTCTTTCACAAAGCACATACCTTGATAAGATATTGAAGAAGTTCAATATGGATCAGTCCAAGAAGGGGTTCTTGCCTGTGTTGCAAGGTGTGAAATTGAGCTCAGCTCAATGTCCGACCACGGCAGAAGGTAGAGAAAAGATGACTGTCATCCCCTATGCCTCAGCCATAGGGTCTATCATGTATGCCATGCTGTGTACCAGACCCAATGTAAACCTTGCCGTAAGTTTGGTAGGAAGGTACCAAAGTAATCCCAGCATGGAACACTGGACAGCGGTCAAGAACATCCTGAAGTACCTGAAAAGGGCTAAGGATATGTTTCTCGTATATGGAGGTGACGAGGAGCTCGTCGTAAAGGTTTACGTCGACGCTAGCTTCGACATAGATCTGGATGACTCTAAGTCACAAACCGGATATGTGTATATTTTGAATGGTGGGGCAGTAAGCTGGTGCAGTTGCATGCAAAGCGTCGTGGCGGGATCTACATGTGAAGCGGAGTACATGGCAGCCTCGGAGGCAGCGCATGAAGCAATCTGGATGAAGGAGTTCATCACCGACCTAGGAGTCATACCCAATGCGTCGGGGCCGATCAATCTCTTCTGTGACAACACTGGAGCTATTGCCCTTGCCAAGGAGCCCAGGTTTCACAAGAAGACCAGGCACATCAAGCGTCGCTTCAACTCCATTCATGAAAATGTTCAAGATGGAGACATAGATATTTGCAAAGTACATACGGATCTGAATGACGCAGATCCGTTGACTAAACCTCTTCCGCGAGCAAAACATGATCAACACCAGAACTCTATGGGTGTTCGATTCATCACAATGTAACTAGATTATTGACTCTAGTGCAAGTGGGAGACTGTTGGAAATATGCCCTAGAGGCAATAATAAAATGATTATTATTATATTTCCTTGTTCATGATAATTGTCTATTATTCATGCTATAATTGTGTTATCCGGAAATCATAATACATGTGTGAATACATAGACCATAACATGTCCCTAGTGAGCCTCTAGTTAATTAGCTCGTTGATCAAAAGATAGTCATGATTTCCTGACTATGCACATTGGATGTCATTGATAACGGGATCACATCATTAGGAGAATGATGTGATGGACAAGACCCAATCCTAAGCATAGCACAAGATCGTGTAGTTCGTTTGCTAGAGCTTTTCCAATGTCAAGTATCATTTCCTTAGACCATGAGATCGTGTAACTCCCAAATGCCGTAGGAGTGCTTTGGGTGTACCAAACATCACAACGTAACTGGTGACTATAAAGGTATACTACAGGTATCCCCGAAAGTATCTGTTGGGTTGACACGGATCGAGACTGGGATTTGTCACTCCGTATGATGGAGAGGTATCTCTGGGCCCACTCGGTAATGCATCATCATAATGAGCTCAATGTGACCAAGTGTTTGGTCACGGAATCATGCATTACGGTACGAGTAAAGTGACTTGCCGATAACGAGATTGAACGAGGTATTGGGATACCGACGATCGAATCTCGGGCAAGTAACGTACCGGACAAAGGGAATTGTATACGGGATTGATTGAATCCTCGACATCGTGGTTCATCCGATGAGATCATCGTGGAACATGTGGGAGCCAACATGGGTATCCAGATCCCGCTATTGGTTATTGACCGGAGAGTCGTCTCGGTCATGTCTACGTGTCTCCCGAACCCGTAGGGTCTACACACTTAAGGTTCGGTGACGCTAGGGTTGTAGAGATATTAGTATGCGGTAACCCGAAAGTTGTTCGGAGTCCCGGATGAGATCCGGATGTCACGAGGAGTTCCAGAATGGTCCGGAGGTGAAGATTTATATATAGGAAGTCCAGTTTCGTCCATCGGGAAAGTTTCGGGGGTAATCGGTATTTTACCGGGACCACCGGAAGGGTCCAGGGCGTCCTCCGGGTGGGGCCACCTATCCCGGAGGGCCCTATGGGCTGAAGTGGGAGGGGAACCAGCCCCTGGTGGGCTGGTGCGCCCCCCATGGGCCTCCCCCTACGCCTAGGGTTGGAAACCCTAGGGGTGGGGGCGCCCCACTTGGCTTGGGGGGCAAGTCCCCCTTGGCCGCCGCCCCCCTTGGATATCCCATCTCCTAGGGCCGGCGCCCCCTTAGGGGCCCTATATATAGTGGGGGGAGGGAGGGCAGCCGCACCCAAGCCCTTGGCGCCTCCCTCTCCCCTCATAACACCTCTCTCTCTCTCGTTGGAGCTTGGTGAAGCCCTGCCGAGATCACCGCTGCTTCCACCACCACGCCGTCGTACTGCTGGATCTCCATCAACCTCTCCTTCCCCTTGCTGGATCAAGAAGGAGGAGACGTCTTCCCAACCGTACGTGTGTTGAACACAGAGGTGCCGTCCGTTCGGCGCTTGGTCATCGGTGATTTGGATCACGACGAGTACGACTCCATCAACCCCGTTCTCTTGAACGCTTCCGCTCGCGATCTACAAGGGTATGTAGATGCACTCCCCTCTCCCTTGTTGCTAGATGACTCCATAGATTGATCTTGGTGATGCGTAGAAAATTTTAAAATTCTGCTACGTTCCCCAACAAGGAGAAACCTTGTGCATCGCGAGTTACTAGGAACATCTAGTATCAAGATGAAGCGGTCAACTAGTGTCTTTTGTGGGATGAATACCATGCAAGCAGAGACATAAGATTTGCATGAATAAGGGAAGAGGAGTACCTTTTTCGGTTGTCGGTGTGGTCACCTCCACATGTCGCGGCGATCTTCTTCTTTTTATCGGGGAAACCGATGTTCTGGAGGATGCAGGCTTGGACGAACCCATGGCAAAATTGTTGACTGTGTTGCCGTGGCCGTATGTCGGTGGAGGGGAAGAAGATCCGAGGCGGCGAAGGACGGTGTAGCAGGAACAACTCCGGTGCGGTGGAGGGTGGCGAAGTTGTAGCGACAGCGGTGAGGCGCAAGACGGCGTGGTTGAACTGGCTCGGTTATGGACGGCTCGGCCTCGGCTTCAACTACTACCCGTGGAGGGCGTTGCGGTGGACGATGACGTCGGGGTATCGGCTCCAGCGTGATGGAGGAGGGCGGCGGTTGATGGGTGGGATGGGGTGGTGGACGGAGGACGCCGGGGTTTCGCGGCTGGTGGAGAGGTAGTTTTGGCACCCATGGAGTACGAATGGGGAATAGGACTGGTGGGTGGTGGGGGGAGGGGGGAACCATGTTTCGGTGTGGGACGCGCTTGTTTTTGACTTTTTTGAACAGAAGATGGGACACGCTTGTTTGAAATTTGGGGAAAGTACAAACTTTGCCCCCTCTTAAATTCCGGACCTACTACGGGTCGGGGGTAGGATGGTAATCCCAGGTGTCCCAAATAGTGGGCGGGAGCGATTTCGGCCGCGCACATGTGTGCTTAGGCGGCCATTGTATATGGATGTTTTTCGGATGCGGTTGTGTGGCGTCTAGATGAAGCTACAAACCAACCCCGGTTTAGACCTTTGGACGTCGGGCCGGTAGGTTTCACGGGTCGGAGTTATTAGAAAAGTAATTTCCTTGTACTACCAAACATTGGTCTCACGCGGTTTCGGGCGGGTAGAGGCTCTTTTGGCGCTTCGTTCGAAATTTTGAAACACAAGCATTCACGTTTAGAGTACTCTTGAACTATGATGATTGACCTAAATAGACACTGTTATATTTGACCTTGTATGTTTGAAAACCTCATTAAATTATCCGCTTCTTTTTGAAATTTCGACACTTGGAAAATCCTATAACTACGATTATTTTGGAATGGAGGAGCTAAATTTGAATCTATTTTGTACACGACTACATATGATATTATGTACAAAATCAGAGCAAAGATTGGTGCCCCCATAATTTAGGTATGGTTTACAAATGCCATGATATCAAATTCAAATAATTTAATGGACTTCATGTTGAATTCGATTTTTTTAAACCACCTTAAGTTGAATTCAAATGTATGCTAGTTCATAGGTAGCTATTTATAATGTCCATTGTGTAACTTTCGTATGTATAATGTGCTTTACACACACAGCATGAACTATACTCACATTTATATTCGATTGCTAAAGCGATGCATTGTCTGGAGTTCAAAATACTAACTATGTGGATCAATTGTGTCGAATAATAACATAGACATGCTCAAATTCGATAGAATCTAGATGTCTGATGGATCAATGACCGCTCCTTACGCGAATTGCAAATATCATGATCCCATCCTAATATTTGGATACAATTTATATCTTCAATCAATGTGTAGAGCAGTCTTTTATGTGTAGTTTCACTCTCCATCGGTGGTCTCTCACACATGCTCACACACTCTCTCCCGAGGTGTCTTTCTCGCACACATGCTCTAGATATAACCCTCCCTCCCTCTCGTAACCATTTACAACTGTTTTCACTAACCTTTATCACAAGCACTCTTCCTCTCGCAAACATACACACGCACAATCCTCATCGACCCTTTCTATATACATGGACCTGCCTACGTGTCTCATGTACACACGTTATCTTTACGCCTGTCTCTCACGCATTGTCTCACACCTTCCTAATCGACGAGTATGATTCTAGCAGAGCATTCTATAGGATGCCCCTTAAAGTTAGGTTGGATGAATAGTAATATCAGAGATAAAGGGGTTACCTTAGTCCGAGAACCTAGGGTTACAAATCCTAGCCGGCTTTGTCAGTGGACACAGAGTCCTTCACAATTCTGCTATCTTTGTCTTGTACGACTAGTCATCCATGGGTCTTCCTAAATGCGTCACAGGCCGAAAAATGTGGCGCAGGACGGAACCGAACGAAGGGCCTCACCTCGACCCACCGGACCTCACGTGGTGACACACCCTCTGCCCCCACGTCTCATTATCTTCTCACACCCACACATACCAACACAAACACCACACACATAGAAAATTTCTCCTGGTGCCTCTATTCCCTCCCCCTTGCATATACACACTCAAGGGAATGGAATCTCTTGTCGTGACGTCATATTCGTCTCTCTCTCTAGACCACTCTCATTTCTCGTGCTATCTCTCCCACGCCCCCCCGTCGGCCCCTCTATCCATGCCTCTCTCGAATACGTAATACACACACATACCTCTCTAGGCCCCGCCAAATGCATCAACTACACATTCACACATGTTACATCACGTACCCCGTTGATCTAAAAAGCCCTCTCTTCATGTTTGTTTCGCATACAACATTCCTTTTGAATAAAGTGTGGCCAAAAAATTATTTTAGAGTTTCTACATATATACAACATTACAAAGTTATATGGAGGAGTACGAACGCTAATTTGCATTGCATGGTGCCCACAATGATATTTATTCCGCACTGTGAATTTGTATATTTTTATACTATATACAAAGTTAGTCATAATAAAGAGAAACGAAGAGCATCTCTCTCTCCATCGCATACCCCCCTGTACGCCCTTTCACGTATGCACACAAAACTATCTCCATGTCCTCTAAAAGTAAGCCCCCAGAAAATTCACGCATGTTTCATCTTTCTCTCGCGATATATGCAATGACGATCATTGTATTTGAAGCGAAAGAACGATACGTACATTGGACTTCAGAATCCACTCATTACGGTCACCATTTACGTTTAGTGGTTATTATACAGTCACGGGCTCACCGTACAACTCTGTATTTGCTCATGACATGACTAGTTGACCAGTTAAACGCTCCACGTGGCACCTCTAGTGTTGCATCACATTATCTCACTACCATCGTGCCCACCTGTCGACTTGTATCTACTCTACATCTACACTCTTATAAAATACATAAAATACACTCTTATAAAAAACAGAGTTGGTGATGATGGTGTGCCTGCCATCCTGCAATATAGGCCGTCCGATTTATATCTGACGGATAGGAAAGGAACTATGGCAATTTTGCAAAAAGGTACCCACACACCTCTCCATATTTGCAAATAAGGCCTTCCCTCGTTCATCCTTTTCTCTCACAAGATAAACAAGTCATACAAATGCATCTTGATGTTACGTGCAACGCACGGGCATCTTGCTAGTAAGAATGAAAACAAACGACAAAAAAATATTTGGACGGTGGTTTGAAGTCATGACCGCGGGCACAGCGGACAAGGTGGCCTTGTATTGGTATGCTGAGCCGTCTGTTTTAACACACAGGAGCCGGTGTGGTGATTATACACACACGCACGCATGCACACGAACTGCATCCACGCAACACATGCACCCACACATGCACGCAACACTCACACGTACACACACAGCCACGCACGCAACACTCACACGCACGCATGCATGCATGCATGCACACACCAGTACACCACACGACCAACACACACTCTCACGCTCAAGTGCTCAACCTACACGTGCATGCGCACACATCAGGCCCTGACAGACACATACACAACCAGGTGATTCCCGCGCACGGGTTGGAGCCTTGTCGTGCCTGCGTAAATTTGTGTTTATCTGACCTTTTGCCTATGCGAACTGACAGGTGGGACCCACAAGGAACGTGGTCAATTTAACTAGTCAACATGGCGCCACGCAGACTATTTGGCCGGTTAACAGAGTGCAATCCGATGCTGAACTGTGAGTGACCGTATAATCACCCCAAAACGTATATAGTGACCGTAATTAGCTTATTCTGAAGTTCGGTGACCGTATTACGCTTTTCTCTCTGTAGGCCCTCCAAAACTACATCTCTACACGTTCTCGCATGTTACATCTAACAACTATGCAATACAACACTACTACTACACTCTAACACAATAAATCATATGTGTTTTTAGTTTTACTAGATATCATATTGTTACTTATAGTTATTCAGTTTGCATACATTAAAATTGCCTTTGAAATGTATGGCTAGTATCATCTACCGCGCGGGAAAAATCCCGCCCTTTCCTGTTTAATCGGGTTTGTATCGATGGATCATGTGAAACAGCAAAACTATAGTACTATACAGTACAAGTGACAGTTCACTGGGCCGTCGTGTCGTCTACTCCTCCGTCGTAAGAGTGGAGCGCTCGCTTTCATAAATCTTCTAGTCCCTTTCGTCGACATGTGGGACATCAAGCTACCGGTTCCACGTGCCATACCGGAATATAGTGCAGAGCAGCCGGGGTGAAGCACCCCAGTCATGGCGCCGGCGTAGTAATGAGCAATGAGGCATCAAATCACAAAGCTGCACCTTTCCTGCAGTTAAGTTGGAGGGACGAAGCAACCATCATTTCACTCATTGCTGGATCCGCTTCTCCCTCATCTTCTTCAACTTAACCACGTGTTGCTTCTGCCATTGTTCTACCTCATGTGGGACGCGGATCGGCTTGGTAAAGCACTGAAACATGGGACCGCATGTTAGCAAACCGCGAGGACAACGTCCTTCGAAAATAAGAAGCCTAATCCTAGACTTACAAAGGGCTACGTAGTTGCTACGTATACTTTCCATCTAATGTATATATGCCCCCCTGATTTTCAGGTGGGGTGGGCCTAATCCTCTCCTTTAATCCAATCAAATAGTCCCACATCACATCAATTCGTAACTTTACGTAAACCATTACGTGGATGTAGCATTTCTCAAATAAGAAACCTCCCCCGCCATCTGCGCGGCAAAATCATCTCCTTTTTACTAATCTTGATTCTATAATTTTTTAGATCAATATAATTGAGATTTGTATAGATAGCACACAGGAGCAAAACCAAGTGGTACAGTTAAGGGCATCCACAATGTGTAGCCAAATGTGAAAATAGCTTTTGGCATCATGGGAACCATTGTGGACGGTGTTGCCAAAGCCAAAAATATGGAACCGAAGCTCCCTGATTGATTGATTGAAGGAATAGAAAAATGCAACGTATCTCCTCTTTCTCCCATGCTTGGACGCATGTAGTACAGTATAGAGCACATGGTCTACTCCCCTGTCCCTTCTATCACAAATCACAAAGCAGTGAGGCGTCAAATCACAAAAGCACGGACAAAGCAACCATCATTTCACTCTTAGCTGACTCCGCTTCTCCATCGTCTTCTTCGAGAAACCATCTCACCGCACTAGTACTCCTAGTAGTACTCCCTCCAGTCCTTTTTTGTCTACGTCTAAGAAAATTTCATTTTCCCCGCAATGCTCTGCGCTTTGGCATTTTTTCGCTGCTCTTTCCAACCGGGCCCTCCATCCCTTTCCACCGCATGCGTGCCTGCAGTAATCCCATCTCTCTTTCCCATGTGCTTCGCATCTTCCCAAGGCAGAGAGAGCTGCTTGCATGCAGAAACAGGAGAGAGAGCGAGAGGCGCATGCGTGCAGAGAGATGGACAGGGGAGAGAGAGACGACATGCATGGACGCGGAAGTGAGAAGGTTGGTTTGCATGGCGCTGCATTAATCAAACGATGAGGAGTGAGATGGTTAGCTCTTTGGTCTTTGGAGAAAAAAATACGCATTAATTGACACGTGAAACGAGGATTTGTATCAATTAAATCCCACGAAGGAAAACCCCACCTTTGTTTTTTAACACTAGTACTCCTAGTACGTACGTACTTATCCTATTTGGGTCTAGGCCTTGCATTGCCAAACTTCGCCACACATTTTTGCCAAGCTTACCTAAAGTTTTCAAAATGAGAAGGAGGTACACTTGCGCACAACACCCTCACACAGTCGCTCCTGCACGCCGCAAACCCAACCAAGGGAACGCACCCTCACTAACACGTGCTGTCGCATGTGAACAAACCAAACTCAGCCATCCTATCGCTGACACATAATTTTCGTTCATAGAGTATGTTTATCCAACCGCATGTTGGGGAGTATCCGTACAGCCCATGCGATGGTCTGTTGGGGAAGAAGAAGAGGTGAGGAAGAAGGAGGAAAGAAGGGTTAGGAGACGTAGGATATTCATCCAACCGACTGAAATGGTAGACTGACCCAAGTCAGGCAACTTGCATAACAAATATATGTTTTTACACAGCAAAAGATCCATAAAAACAACAACATAAAGAAAACTATCACTGCTCGCGGAAAGAGACAGCCTCGTCGTCTTTGGCTGCCGGCGCGAACCAGCCGTCGCTGCCGACGTGTGGTTCCGCACCGTGGTTGTCCTCGGCCTTCACTTACTCGTTCAAGCAGAGCGTGCGGGCGCTCTGCACGGACGAGAGCACAGCTCGGTTCAAGTCGAGGACGTCCGGTTCCGCCCGCAGGAGGGCCTCGATGGCAGCGACATCCGCGCGCTCCACATCGAGTCGAGCCTCAGCCGCCTGATTCAAGTCCAGGACGTCCGGTTCCGCCTGCAGGAGGGCGTCGATGAGAGTGGCATCCGCGCGCTCTGCGTCGAGTCGAGCCTCTGCTGCCCGGTTCAAGTCCAGGACGTCCGGTTCCGCCTGCAGGAGGGCCTCGATGGCAGTTGCATCGGCGCGCTCCGCCTCAAGTTGAGCCTCCGCCGCCCAGTTCACATCCATGACATCCGGTTCCGCCTGCAGGAGAGCCTCGATGGCAGCGGCATGCGCGCGCTCCACTTCGACTTGAGCCTCTGCCTCCCGGTCCTCCTTTAGTATCGCCATGTTGAACCGCTGGTCCGCCTGCACCATGGGGGACTCGGACGCCGACACGAAGTCGACGTCCATCATCTCATACCCATCGGGGGCCTTCTGCGCCGCGACCTCCGCCATGAACATTGGATCGGCTTCCTCCTCCTCGCAGCTTGGCTCCAGAGAACTCGGGGATTGGCCCGCCGCAAAGCGAGCTTGGGAACGGAGGTCTGTGGCGCCGACCGCCGCCGCGATTTTTGCGCGGCGCTCCGGTGTCAGCATCTTGTAGTAAGTGATATTGCGGCGCACCATGCCTTTCCGGCGAACTAGGGGACGCTTGATGTGGGCTAGGGGATCGAAAGGTGGGGGAATGGGCTGGAGATTTGGTGTGGTTTTAGGGCAGTGGCTGGCGTAGGCTAAGTAGCGAAGGTTCTGGTGTGAATAGTGGTTCCGGTGACGACTGGTCAATCGGTTTTGACTATACATCCCTCTTGGCGCGTTCGCGTTGCAGGCCGGCACGCTGGACCCTCCACGTCGCTCACCGAATGGAACGCGCTTCGTCTTGCGTTTTCGCTCGCTTGTGGGACCGTAGTTGAGAGCAAACCGACGTCCCTCCCCCTCCCCCGCTCGCGTCATTTATTATAATACCACTCCCTCCATTTTATGCGGAGTAAATAAAACAGAGGGAGTATACTACGGGTGAGGATCCCCTAACGTGCCCGAACCCATTGAGTAAGTGACATGCGGGGCCTAGCAAGCATGGGGTCCGCCAGTAAGTGACCGAAAGGGAGGGTAAGGCAGGGATACCTACGTCAGAGGATCCACTTCCACTATACTAGTTTGACCAAATGTTAGAGTAATAATATATGACATGCAACTTACACAAATGTTAGAGTAATAATATATGACATGCAACTTACACAAATGTTACAGGGTCTAATGCGTTTTTCGAGGCTAACTTTGACCAAATGTTAGAGTAATAATATATGACATGCAACTTACACAAAGCATACGGTCAAATTCGTATGTGAAAGGAGTTTCCAATGATATAATTTTCACATTATACATCTCATGTACTATTAATCTTGTCAATAGTCAAATTGGAAACCATCTTGAGTACAAATCTAGGAGTACGTACGAATCTAACAATATTGATTGGGCGTTGTTGAATGTTGATACCTTTTTGATCAAAGTAGAGATACTTTGACTTCACATAAAACTTATATGTAAACTAGAAAGGATAGGAGGGAGTATATTGTACGTTCAAAAACGAAACGAACATTGAATACCCTTTATATATGATTTGCGGATGCTATGATCACCGGTTCAAAATTTTGAATCCGCCTTAGGTATCATGTGCCCCCACTCGTTCCCTCTCGATTTCATCTCGGGGTCCGGAGATCTATTGAAAGAGGACTAGGGTGGGTACATGCGAATGATACTTCGCGGAATGTTCAAATGAGGCATGCAGGAGGATGGACTCGACTGGAGGGCGACATGATCGATGGAGAAGAGGGTTGGAGAGGAATGAGAAATAAGCAAACGCCACATGATTATACTTGAACGGCTCAAATAAACAATAAGTTGTCTCGCTTGGCTTACATAGTGAAAGGCCTAATGCGCAACACGGAGCACTGACGCTCGAATATGGCCGGGAAAACAGGGAAACCGACATGTGGGGTAGACTAGTCCAATGGAGGAGCTGGCCCACGACCTCCTCGCCACCGACAACCGTTTATGTGGGTCGTTGGGGCCAACAACAGGGCACAGCTCTAGCACCTCCTCTGGACACGGCGACCGCGGTGAGCGACACGCTCATATCGTAGCTAGACACGGTCGGTTTCAGTGTGCTGAGGGTGGCGTTAGTGCTGTGGCACGACCAACTGTATGTTTGGTTTGTGCCCAAGGTTGCCCCATCAAAGCATTCAGTAGCCAAAATTTTGGTTGAGGTATTGGTTGCCCATGATTTGGCCGACAATGGCAAGAAAAATGAACTAGAGTTGGCTAGAGTTCATTGGCATGCCAAAGAAATGGCAACCATCCAAACAAAGACCAATCTTTGGGTCATGACCAAAATTTTGGTTGAGGTATTGGTTGCGCATGATTTGGCCGACATTGGCAAGAAAAATGAACTAGAGTTGGCTAGAGTTCATTGGCATGCCAAAAAAATGGCAACCATCCAAACAAAGACCAATCTTTGGGTCATGACCAAAATTTTGGTAAGGCGCACTTTGGCCACAATCCAAACACACCCCAACACCCGGCTCGTTGAGGATGCACGGGGCGCCGTGACGCGTCCGCGGAGTGGTGTAGCACGGCCAACTGCATCCTCTGGACCTGAGACCATGCCGGGTCGTCTTGCTTTTTCAATGACATGCGGGGATCACATGTGAGCACAGGGCATCTCCAACGTTGCCACGACCGAAGCTGACTACCCTGGCACACCAAAACCCTCGTCCCTCGCGCCATCGCGCGGTGCGTTCCCAGCCGGCGCCAGCTGCCCGCATTCATGCCGTCTGTTCGTATGTCATCGTTAAGAGGCTCGGTGCCCGAGGAACCAACTCCGGCGACTTAATGATGCACCCGGACGCTTGGGCTCACCGGAATGCGCTACTTAAAGTGGCAACGCCCAGCTAACCTCCACACCATAGCACATCGTCCTCCTACCTGGCACCACATCCGTCATGACCGCAAGTGCGAACGCTCTACGGGAGAGCTTGTCTTTGGGGATGAAGCTCGAGGTCGCCGCCCTCGCTCAAGTCGCCTCTCGTGACGCAATAGCGGCGTAGCCGGACGCGGACGCGACCGCACAAGCGGTGGCCATGCTGGCGGCCGACGACGGGAGCACTGTCAGCCACGCGTCCTACTCGCCGCCGTCCAACGTCCGACACCGCCGAGGTCGGGGACTCCTCCGAGGATGAGTAGGGCATGGGAGGCGGCAGGGCATGGTGTGCCAACTGGCCGGTCCGTATCCCGTGTTCTACTCTTCCTCGCCGGAGACCGCACCTTCACTTCACGGGTCTTGAACCCCGCCCCCGTACATAGAGATCGCAGATGGAGGACGGGTCGCCGCCGTAGAATAGGTTTAGGGTCGGATTTCTTTTATTTTTCTATCCTATAAAAGTTCAAAATGTAATGAAAATCTGCCGTGTTTGCATTAATCTCGGCTGGTGTATATGAACTTTCACAATAATATACATATTGTAGGAGTACTAGCAAGATGCCCGTGCGTTGCACGGAAGATCAAGATCTTGTGGGAGAAAAGGATGAACGAGGGAAAGCCTTATCTACAAATGTGGAGAGGAGTGCAGGTAAATTGTCATAGTTTCCTTCCTATCCGTTAGACATAGATCGGACGACCTATATTGCAGGATGACAGGCACACCATCATCACCAACTCTGCTTTTTATTGAACCGAGACAAATCTAACATGCGAAGTAAAATAAACACATAGGGTCTATACATACACAAATTATCTTAGGCACTCCAATAGTACTTCCACTACACATTCATGCATTTCACATCTTTCTACATCTACGGGAACCTACGAAAGGGTTAACGTAAATTGCCTCTCTCTCTCCTCCCCTGATTTTCATGGTGGTGGGCCCCTCCCTCCCCCAATCTACAATCAACATCTCACACATTTCACAATACGTTAATTACGTAACTGGGATTATGTAGGTGTAGCATTACTCGTCCTAAAAAACCCAACTAAGCCAACCTCCCAGCATATCACGCGGGAAAAGACCCGGCCGCACCGTTTTAGTCGGGATTACCGGATTACTAGTAGTTGTATAGATGGATCGCGCGAAGCAACAAATTTATTTCTGAGGGGGCGAAGCACCTAGTTTAAAAGGAAAAAAGGCGGTGCACTCACAACACTCCTGTCGCGGTCGCATTGCACCCCACACATGTTCGGTCTTGCACACGGCTCACACAAACGGAACGCGCTTCGACTTGCCTCTTCACTGACACGCGGGACTGCACTTGGAGAAACTGACCATGCGCCAAACTCCCCCCGCCCACCGCGCGAAAATCCCCCCCCCCCCACACCCAAAAATTCCCCCCAAATCCGATTCAACCGCCCTTCGGCCAACTAGCCAATAATATTCCCCAAACCCCCCTGTCCCCCTCCACTCCATTCGCCCCACCAAAGCCGCCCTCCCCGCCGCGCCGATACGTCAGTGCCGCGGTTTGGCGATCCTCTCGCTCCCACAGTACGCTCTCGTAGACTGCCGTCCTCTAGCCGCACCGCCACCTCTGGCTATGTTCTTGTGGAGGCGCACGGCGGTCAGCGCCGCCACCGCTGGCGACGTGTGGATACGCACGGCGGTCAGCTTCTCCCACGGTACACGCATTCTAGACTGAGGCCCCGTTCATGTCGGTGTAGCGTTGAATGTTAGCTGATAGACGCTGTTAATCTCACTGTTTGCCGAAGTAGTTTACTGTCAATATGCTCTGCTTAAGAAGCTTCCTTGCCCTGTTCTGCACTCAATCTGCTTAGCTGAGATGGCATGCCAAGGCCGATTAGTTGCTAAAATATCCTGCTATATATTTATTGTGACGTAGATTGCCATGGTCTAGTAGCCAATTTGTTAGGTGAAATAGCTCTACACCGTTTTATACTCAATCTTTGTTGCTGCGATGGCCTTCGATAGTTCGATGGCTGTGTGCTCAGCCTCATTGACTGTTGAAACAGCCTGCCATAATTTGGCACTCAAATCTGTTTGCTAAATTAGCTTTACATATATTTCGTTACTTAGATCTGCTTGTCCAAATATCTTGCCATAGCTTTAGACATCGACCTATGTATTTTTTTCTAGACTTCATAAAAAAGCATATACGTTTTTCCTGTAATATCTAGTAGAACTAATTTGTATGTCTAACAGATGGACAGGACTTGGATAACTTCTGCTTGAAGATTCTCCGCTGTATATGTCGAGGGGGTTGAAAACTTCATGAACTTTATCAGAGCTGAGTACGGTGGTCCGAAATCAGATGTGCTCTGCCCGTGTAGCAGTTGTATGAATTCAGTTACAAGACCCCAATCAACTGTGCAAAATCATCTACACTTGTATGGGATGTCGGTCAAATATACTAGGTGGGTTCATCATGGTGAAGCTGTGAACGTCAATGTTATTGACTACGTGGAAGCAGCAGATCACCATCTTGATCTGCCTGATGCTCAGGTGGAAGAGGAGGAGGAGGTGGTGGTGGCAGAGCCAGTGAGTTTGACCAACATTGAAACAATGCTACGAAATGCTCGTGCATTCCGTGAACTTTCACATGCAGAAGAAAAACGGTGGGCCCGCATGTTGGAACAATGCAATGTTGCTGTCACCCCAAGAAATAAGCTATCAGTATTCTCAACTATGGTCACCTTTCTTCAAGTGAAGACATCTGAGAAGATGACCAACAAATCATTCGATGCGATGTTGTCTGCTTTCCACAAAAATTTCCCAGATGCGTCTGAGCTGCCACACACCTACAGTAAAATGAAGAATTTCCTTCGTGCAGTTGGAATTGGATATGATATGATCCATATTTGTAAGAATAATTGTGTTCTGTTCCGGAAGGATTATGCCAACTTAAGTGAATGCCCGAAATGCAAATCATCAAGATGGAAAGATGGCGATGCTGTGAAGAGGATTCCTCATAATGTTCTGAGACATTTTCCAATTACACCAAGATTGCAGAGGTTGTTTCATGATGCTGAAACAAGAGAGGATGTACTGTGGCATTCTAGGAACCAGGAGTATAGAGATCAGAATGTAATGAGCCATCCATATCATGGTAGTGAGTGGAAAAGCTTCAATGATAAACACAAAGAGTTTGCTGCTGACCGGAGAAACATTAGGCTTGGCTTAGCTTCAGATGGATTTAACCCATTTGGCCACCAGAGCGCCACATATAGCATGTGGCCAGTGCTTGTTATCCCTTACAACATGCCTCCAAATGTCTGCACCAAAGAATCAAACTACATGATGGCCTTGCTCATCCCAGGTCCAACAAGTCCTGGAAAGGATTTTGATTTGTTCATGGAGCCTCTTGTGGAGGAACTTCAATAGCTACGGAAGGGTGTTCTCACTCGAGACCTATATAGCAGCCCACCAGCTGATTTCTTTCTGCGTGCTGTTATAATTTGGTGCATCCATGATTATCCGGCTTTGGGCACTATGTTAGAGCGAACGACACATGGTTACAATGCATGTGTTGGCTGTGACAGGAATCCGCTGTCATACACACTACTTAGCAAGATCTGTTACATTGGACACCGCCTTTTCCTTGCGAAGGACAAGCCGCATCCTAGAAAATACCGAAGACATGTGTTCAATGGAAAGCATGAAAACCGTGATGCGCCAAAGAGGCTCACCACCGATGAGTTGCAAGTGGAATTAGAGAAGGTCGGGCATATTACACCAGGAAACCATCCTGGTAATGGTAGCGGGAAAAGGAAGCGTGGCAGGGTAGAAGAGATATTATTGTTTACCTGCAGGTCCACTTTGTGGGACTTGGAGTATTGGAAAGATTTGGATCTGCAGCATAATCTTGATGTGATGCACATCGAGAAAAATATATGTGACAGCATTATCGACACACTTCTTAATATTGAAGGCAAGACGAAAGATACCTTAAAATCTAGAATTGATTTGACACACCTGGGTATCAGAAAGGATTTGCAGGTGTAAGATGAAGGTAAACCACGGGATATGGCACCAGCTGTGTACGTCTTGGACAAGGTAAAAAGAAAAGAATTCTGCGAGGTCCTGTCACGTGTGAGATTCCCACATGGATTTGCTTCCAACCCTGAAAGGAGAGTCAGTGCAGATGGAAACAAGGTACAAGGGTTGAAAACTCATGACTGCCACGTCCTACTTCAAAGGGTTTTACCTGTTATCCTTAGAGGATTGGGCCGCCCTGACTTGTATAGAGCAGTTGCAGAGTTGGGACAATTCTTCAGGGAACTCCGCAGTAGGAATATCAGGATAGATGCTTTGGAGCGTCTTAGAGACAAGATACCAACTATCCTATGTGACCTTGAGAAGATATATCCTCCAGCCTTCTTTGATGTGATCGTGCATTTGGCTGTTCATCTACCTGATGAGGCACTACTTAGAGGTCCAGTACAGTATGGCTGGGTGTACCCTATTGAAAGGCGGCTAGGCACTTTCAAGGGCTATGTTAGTTACAGAGCTAGACCCGAGGGTTCCATTGCAGAGGCCTACATTGCTACAGAAGCGTTAACATTCTGCTCAAAATACATTGAAACAGCTGATCAGCTTAGCAAAGAGGTGGGTGAAGACAATTCCGGGCTCAATGTAACACCCACGATGCGGCTATATCTCCCACGTGTCGAAGCACGACTTAGAGGCATAACCGCATTGTAGCCATGTCGCAAGAGGGGTAATCTTTACACATCCCATGTACCGAATAAGAAAGAGGTACAGAGTTGGCTTACAATCGCCACTTCACACAATACATAAATATAGCATTACATCATCCAGAGTACAATCAAGGTCTGACTACGGAACCAAAATAAAGACAACCCCAAATGCATAAGATTCCCGATTGCCCCAACTGGGCTCCACTATTGATCGTCTGGAAAGGAAACGTAGTAATGTCCTGAGTCCTCATCGAACTCCCACTTGAGTTCAGTCGCATCCCCTGGAATGGTATCATCGGCACCTGCATCTGGTTTTGGAAGTAATCTGTGAGTCACGGGGACTCAACAATCTCACACCCTCGCTATCAAAACTATTTAAGCTTATGGGTAGGGAAAAGGTAGTGAGGTGGAGCTGCAACAAGCACTAGCATATATGGTGGAAAACATACGCAAATGAGAGCGAGAAGAGAAGCAAAGCACGGTCGAGAAGCTATAATGATCAAGAAGTGATCCTGAAACTACTTACGTTCAAGCATAACACGAGACCGTGTTCTCTTCCTGGACTCCGCCGAAAAGAGACCATCACGGCCACACACGCGGTTGGTGCATTTTAATTAAGTCAAGTGTCAAGTTCTCTACAACCGGACATTAACAAATTCCCATCTGCCCATAACCGCGGGCACGGCTTTCAAAAGTTCAAAACCCTGCAGGGGTGTCCCAAGTTAGCCCATCACAAGCTCTCACGGTCAACGAAGGATATTCCTTCTCCCAGGACGACCTGATCAGACTCGGAATCCCGGTTACAAGACATCTCGACAATGGTAAAACAAGACCAGCAAAGCCGCCCGATGTGCGGACAAATCCCGATAGGAGTCGCACGTATCTCATTCTCAAGGCACATCAGATGAGCCAGACGTCGGGTTGGCATAGACCCTGGTTGCCCAGGGGGCGCCGGACATCGCTCAGGTTGGACCAACACTTAGAGAAGCACTGGCCCGGGGGGGGGGGTTAAAATAAAGATGACCCTTGAGTCTGCAAAACCAAAGGAAAAAAGGCTAGGTGGCAAATGGTAAAACCAAGGTTGGGCCTTGCTAGAGGAGTTTTATTCAAGGCGAACTGTCAAGGGGTTCCCATTATAACCCAACCGCGTAAGGAACGGAAAATGAAGGAACATAACAACGGTATGACGGAAACTAGGGCGGCAAGAGTGGAACAAAACACCAGGCATAAGGATGAGACTTCCACCCTTTACTAAGTATATAGGTGCATTAAAGTAAACAAGATATAATAATGACATCCCAACAATAAACATGTTCCAACAAGGAACAAACTCCAATCTTCACCTGCAACTAGCAACGCTATAAGAGGGGCTGAGCAAAGCGGTAACATAGCCAAACAACGGTTTCCTAGGGCAAGGCGGGTTAGAGGATTGACATGGCAATATGGGAGGCATGATAAAGCATGTGGTAGGTATCGCGGCATAGGCATTGCAATACAGAGAGCAACTAGCAAGCAAAGATAGAAGTGATTTCGAGGGTATGGTCATCTTGCCTGCAAAGTTCTTCGAGTTGACATAAGCTTGATCCTCGTAAGCATACTCAACGGGTTCCTCGATCACGTACTCGTCTCCCGGCTCTAACCCAAGGCAAGAACACAAGCAAGGGAAACACAATCAACCACGGTGCAATGCGCAAGCGACATGATGCAAAACACGGCATGATATGCGGGATGTGATATGCAATGCATATGCGTGCTCCGAAGGAAAAGATTGAACCAGGCCTCAACTTGGCAAAACAAGTGCGCCACTGGAAAGATGAGTTGATTTCGGTCGAAATAGATATGAAGATCACCGGAAACGGATGCACGGTTTGCAAATGGCAAGCAAAACAATAATGGCACAATTCTGCGATTAACAGCACGATGCCATCTAGAATGCAACAAGCAATTAAGCTACTGCACTCTAACATAGCAAAAAAGCACATGGCGGTGTTTCACTCAAGATGCTTGACAAAAGATGAACAATGAGCTATGGCTAAATCACACAAGAGCATGTTCAAACAAGCATGCCAAAAGTGCAAAAGATATCAGCTTCTCAGACTTAGTGAAAATAACATGTCAGGATTTAACATCAGGAAGCAATGTTTAGAGAAAGATAACAACATGCTACAGGATCAGAACATAGCAACACAAGGCATGGCATGAATCTACTCAAAGCATATAACAGAAGTCCCTTCCTGACCATAAGCCAAAAGGGATCAGAAGATATGATGGCACCCATGTAAACATAGCAAGTTTCGTTAACAGATTCAGACAAAAATGACAAATGCTCATAGTCTGTTAAGTAACAGAAACTAACATTATATAGCACTCTTGCAACAACATTTTAGGCATCAAGATGGACTCAAACAAGCATGGTGCAATGGAATGAAATGAATAGGACAAACAGATGAACATTTTGATATCTCACACGCGCAAAATGGAGCTACGGATGATGAGATATGGCCTGATGAACATAGCTAAAAAAATATACAGAAAAAGGACTTGGACAAAAATCGACCTAGGGTTTACTTTAGCTGGATCTGGCCGCACGCGAACCGAGGTTGGCCGTGAAGTTCGCCGGAGTTGTAGGGGAAGAAGAGGCTCGCCAGCATGGGGGAACTTGCCGGATCCAGAGGTGGTGAAGGAGCGGCGCCGAGCGGCAGAGCGCGTGAGGCGGCGGCGGCGGGGGACCTCAGGCGCGCGGGCGCGGAGGCGCGCGGCGGCCGGCGGTGAGCTGCGTGGCAGCGGCACAACGCTGAGCGGCGAGGGGCGGCGCCGGCGGGCGGATCCGCGGGCTCGGGCGTGGGGGCAAAGGCGCGACCCGGGCGGCGGCAGGCTTCGGGCCCGGGAGGGCCGGCGATGGGTCCTGGCGGGCCGCGACTGTGGGACGCGGTGGAGGTACACGTGGCGGCCGCGGGTTGGAGGAGAGCGGCGGCGGTGGTGACGTGGCGGCTGCCGATTGGCTGGAGCGACGTGGCGGCGGGCGGTGGACGTGTCCGGCGCAGCATGGACGCGTCCGACGGCGCGGGGAGGAGTTTGCTAGGGTTTCATCTGCGTGAAATTTCGGGGAGGCAGACATATATATAGGTAGAGGGAGCTAGGAGAGTCCAAATGAGGTGCGGTTTTCGGCCACACGATCGTGATCGAACGGCCGAGAGGATGGAGGGGGTTTGAATGGGTTTTGGGACACTTTGGATGGGTGTTGGGCTGCAACACACACGAGGCCTTTACGGTTCCTCGGTTAACCATTGGAGTATCAAACAAACTCCAAATGGCACGAAACTTGACAGGTGGTATACCGGTAGTGTACCAAGGCCGCTTGTCAAGTCTCGGTCCAATCCGAGAACGTTAACAACCACACATGAAAAGAGGCAAAAGGGGGCGCCGGAGGACATAGGAGTGCCGGATCGCAAACAGACAATGGGAAAAATGCTCGGATGCATGAGTCGAACACGTATGCAAAAGCGATGCACATGATGGCATGATATGAGATGCATGACATGGACAAAATGCAAAACGAAGACAAAACCCAACCACGAGGGAATATCATAACTTAGAGTCGAAAATGGCAAGAGTTGGAATACAAATATGGCAAGTTACATACGGGGCGTTACAACACCCCACCACTACGAAAGGATCTCGTCCCGAGATCTAGGACTGGAAAAACTCTGGATATTCGGAACGGAGGTGGTCCTCGCGTTCCCAGGTGGCTTCACGGTCGGAATGATGTGACCACTTCACTTTCAGGAATTTGATAGACTTGTTGTGAGTCTTGCGCTCAATTTCTTCAAGAATAGCAATGGGATGCTCATGATAAGACATGTCTTCTTGGAGATCAATCTCTTCGAAGTTGATGGTGCGGTCAGGAGTCTTGAAACACTTGCAAAGCTGAGACACATGAAACACGTCATGCACATTTGCAAAGTTGGACGGAAGCTCAAGTTGATAGGCGAGATTGCCTCTTTTGCCAATGATCTTGAAAGGACCCACGTATCTAGGGGCAAGCTTCCCTTTGATAGCGAAGCGACGAGTACCTTTCATTGGAGAGACGCGGAGGTAGACATGGTCTCCGATCTCGAAAGCCAAGTCACGATGCTTGCTATCATAGTAATTATTCTGGCGCGATTGCGCGGCTTTGAGATTTTCACGAATGACTTTGCACATTTATTCAGCCTCTGTGATCAAGTCATTGCCAAGAAGTTGGCGTTCACCAGTCTCTGACTAGTTAAGAGGGGTACGACACTTTCTGCCATAGAGAATCTCGAATGGGGCCTTGCCCGAACTTTCTTGGAAGCTGTTGTTGTAGGAGAACTCGACATATGGAAGACAATATTCCCACTTCATACCGAAAGAAATGACACAAGCCCTGAGCATATCTTCAAGAATTTGATTTACTCGCTCGACTTGGCCACTAGTTTGAGGATGGAAGGCTGTGCTGAACCGAATGTTGGTGCCCATGGCCTTCTGAAAGGAATCCCGAAACTTAGAAGTGAAGATGCTTCCATGATCTGAAGATATCAACTGCGAAAATGCCGTGCAAAGAGACAATCCTGGAGGTATATAGCTCTGCCAACTGAGCTGCTATGATATATTCTTTGATAGGAAGAAAATGAGCCACTTTAGTGAGCTTGTCGATGACAACAAAGATAGCATCATTGCCACGCTTGTACTTGGGAAATCCAGTCACGAAGTCCATCTCAATATGGGCAAACTTCCATTCTGGAATGGCAAGAGGTTGGAGGAGACCAGCTAGCCGTTGGTGTTCTGCTTTCACTCTTCTGCAGACATCACAGTCATTCACGAACTGAGCAATCTCGCGCTTCATTCGAGTCCACCAATACGACTGCTTGAGCTCATGGTACATCTTTGTACTTCCAGGGTGAATAGAAAGGAGTGAATTGTGAGCCTCGTTCATAATGACTTTACGAAGGTCACCCTTAGGAACAACAATGTGATCCTTGAAGAATAGAGTATCTTTGTCATCAAGGCGATAACACTTGTACTTGGGTTGGCTCTTGGCAATCCCAATCTTCACCTTCTTCACCATAGCATCAAGAAGTTGAGCCTCACGAATCTGATCTTTCAAAGCAGGAGAGACTTGGAGGTTGGCAAGGAATCCTTGAGGAACAACTTAGAGATTAAGTTTGCGGAAAGCTTCACAAAGATCCGGTTGGTAGGGCTTGAGAATCAAACTGTTGCAGTAAGCCTTCATGCTCAAAGCGTCAGCAATGACATTGGCCTTGCCTGGAGTATATTCAATACTCAGATTATACTATTGAATCATTTCGACCCAATGAGTCTGCCTGAGGTTGAGGTTGGGCTGAGTGAAGATGTACTTGAGACTCTTATGATCAGTGAAGATGTCCACTTTTCTTCCCAACAAGAGATGTCTCCATGTTAAAAGAGCATGGACAACTGCCGCTAACTCGAGGTCATGAGTGGGGTAGTTCTTTTCGTTGGGCTTCAACTGGCGAGAGGTATAGTCCACAACTTTCTTCTCTTGCATTAACACATCACCGAGACCTTGCAGGGAAGCATCACAGAAAACTTCGAATGGTTTGGATTCATCAGGAGGAGTCAGAACTGGAGCTGTGACTAACTTCTCTTTGAGGGTGTTGAAAGCCACGTCACATTCAGGCGTCCAGACATACTTCACATGCTTCTGGAGGAGGTTGGAAAGAGGCTTCGCGATCTTAGAGAAATTCTCAACGAACCTTCGACAATAGCTTGCGAGCCCAAGGAAGCTGCGGAGTTGCTTCACATTCTGAGGCGGTTCCCAATTCACAATTGCAGACACCTTCTCAGGATTAACAGCTATGCCCTTGGCGGAGATGATATGCCCAAGGTAGAGAACCTCATCGAGCCAAAACTCCCACTTTGAAAACTTCACATAGAAGTGATGTTCTCTAAGTTTGTCCATCACCAATCTCAAGTGCTTGGCATGATCCTCCTTGTTCTTGGAAAATACCAAAATGTCATAGAGATAGACCAAGACGAAGTCATTTGTGTAAGGGTTGAATATGAAGTTCATCATGCGAGAGAATGTTGGAGGAGCATTGACAAGGCCGAAACACATGACAGTGTATTCATAAGAACCATAGCTTGTTTTGAATGCTGTCTTGGGGATATGTTGTTCATGAATGCGAATCTGATGATAGCCCATACGGAGGTCAAGCTTGGAGAATACTTGAGCACCTTTGAGTTGCTCGAAAAGCTCATTGATGTTGGGAAGTGGGTACTTGTTCTTTATGGTCTTCTTGTTCAATGGACGGTAGTCGACACAAAGTCGGTCCATGCCATCCTTCTTCTTGACAAAAAGGACACCACAACCCCAAGGAGAAGAACTCAGTCGGATCAGACCCATACGCTCTTGTATATCGAGTTGCTTCTTCAGCTCCTTCAACTCTTCTGGTCCAAGCTTGTAAGGACGTTTGCAAACAGGTTCCATGCCAGGCTCAAGATCAATGACGAATTCAATTGGCCGATGAGGAGGCATTCCTGGAAGCTCTTCTGGAAAGACATCTTGATATTCACAAACGACTGGAATCTGAGAGATGGCATCCAACTCGCCCTTCTCATTGAGAGAAAACAGTCGAATGGTATCATCACGAGCGACAAAGACGATCAAATCCTCAGATGAGTGTGTCAATTGAATCTGCCTGGCAGCACAATCAAGCCGAGCCTTGTGCTTAGAAAGCCAGTCCATGCTGAGAATTAGATCAATATCTGAGTTACCTAGAACAATAGGAGAGGATAGAAACTTATAGTCGCCCATCATGATAGAAGCATCCGGGACCATAGAGCTTGCATTCATGAATTTACCCAGAGAGACAACTGATAACTGTCTAGGCAAATCTTGGAAAGGCAACTCATGCTTAGATGCAAATGGTCTTGAAATGAAACAATGTGATGCACTAGTATCAAAAAGGACTTCTGCAGGAATATCATTAACAAGAAGATTACCCATGATCACTTCTGAAGAGTCCTCTACCTGAGCTGCATTCATCAAGTTAACCTTTGCAGACTTGGGATTATGCTTGACCACTGCATTGCTGGCAGATCTCACAGGAGGAGGAGGTGGAAGACGCCTCTGGTTGAAGCATTTGTTTGCATAGTGACCCTTCTGCTGACACTTGTTGCACGTAACCTCTGAGAGCGGCCGGTGATACGGAGCACTTGACCTTGGAGCATGATTCGAAGCTTTGTTCTGAAAGGCTGGGTTGGGTGGGTGGGAAGATCCATTGCCACCTTTGCTCTTCTGCTGATAAGGCTGCCGGAATGGAGGAGGAGGCAACCAATACTTTTGCTGCTTAGCTGCCACTTGAGTTGAAGAAGAAGAAGGAGTTGCATCCCTGACTCTCTTCTTGGAAGCATCGCACTTGAGCTGAGCAGCCTCTTGCTTTAGTGCCATGTTGTAGAACTCATCATACTTTTTTGGCTCAAAAAGCACAAGAGCTAGTTGCGGATCTTCTCTGAGGCCACCTCTGAATTGATAAATCATGCTCTTCTCGTTAGGGACGTCTTGCTTGGCGAAACGAGCGAGCCTCTAGAACATGATGTTGTATTGGTAAACAGACAAGCTGCCTTGCTTCAGATTGCGGAACTCCTCACGCTTACTCTCAACAACACTCTGAGGAATGTGGTGAGCTCTGAAGTCTTGGCGGAAATCATCCCAGGTAATCACATGACCTCCTCTGGAATCTTTGTATTGTTGATACCACTCAACAGCTTGGTCTTTCAGTTGGAGCGAAGCAAACTTTACAAAGTCCTCAGGCCTGACGTTGCTACACTCAAAATGTTTGCAGATATCCACGAGCCAATCATCAGCATCTATGGCCTCGACACAGTTATTGAAAGACTTCGGCTGGTTTGAGAGGAACTGGTTGAGGGTCGCAACCTGAGTTTGATTGTTGCCATGGCCTTGATTTCCTTGGTTGCGCTCTTGCAAGAGTTGCATAATCAACTGCATGTTGGTGTTGGTAGCGGCCATCACAGCTTGCCATGCCTCCGGAGGTGGAGGTGGTGGCGGTGGTTCCGGATTCTGACGCGTTGGAGGAGCCATCCCGAAGAGGGTGACATCCATTAGCATCTTGACAGACATATATTCAAGCTGAATCAAATGGATCGAAATTGCAACATATAGCCTTAACATTCGAACAAGAATGAACGAATGAATTCCAAATTAAATGATCACACTTCCATAAATTGAGAAGCCACCTAGATAGAGGTAGATGAATAAAACAACAAGGTACGGACATGAACAAATACTTGGTAAGGATTACCCAATCACAAACCAAATATCCACGGAAGAAATACTAGAGCTACAAGAATTCCCACATATGAAACTCCCGAAATTTTCCGGTTATGCAATCAGGTGTTGGGGATACAGGGGAAGCATGATATCTCACCCAAAACTAGCAAATCCTACATCCAGCTGTATCCATCCTACAACACATAACCAAGAAACCTTCGGAAATCATTTACCTCAACCTTTGAAAAGCATCCATTATACAAGTTATGGCAATACTCCCGAACTTCCGCCCCAGTATTGGGTGGCGTTGAGGTTATCTCACCAACAACTGCATAAAAGAGATTTTCGATGTCGGCGAAACTCAGGTATTCCAGAACTGCAACGATAAAATTGTGACGACAACACCTCAGAGCTCAACTCCCCGGGACACTGCCACAACCCCTAAATGTCAGGAGGCACTAAGAACAATGTTCTCGTCACAAAACCATCGAAACAATTCCAAGATACCCGCGTGATCCAAAAAAAAATTCCTGAAATTTGAGAAGAGAAAAGTCAAAACTCTACGCCAGGATGCCTCACCAGAGCGACGAAGGGACTGAGGAGTAAAAAGAATCCTACTCTCCGATATATATAAACCTAAAAGACTCAAAAAAAATTTCTAGACTCAACAACGCCAGCGATTCGATCAAGCAGGGAGCTCCTAAGTCGGGGAAGGCTCTGATTACCAACTTGTAACACCCACGATGTGGCTATATCTCCCATGTGTCGGAGCAAGACTTAGAGGCATAACCGCATTGTAGGCATGTCGCAAGAGGGGTAATCTTTACACATCCCATGTACTGAATAAGAAAGAGGTACAGAGTTGGCTTACAATCACCACTTCACACAATACATAAATATAGCATTACATCATCCAGAATACAATCAAGGTCCGACTACGGAACCAAAATAAAGACAACCCCAAATGCATAAGATCCCCGATCGCCCCAACTGGGCTCCACTACTGATTGTCTGGAAAGGAAACATAGTAACGTCCCGAGTCCTCATCGAACTCCCACTTGAGTTCAGTCGCATCCCCTGGAATGGTATCATCGGCACCTGCATCTGGTTTTGGAAGTAATCTGTGAGTCACGGGGACTCAGCAATCTCACACCCTCGCGATCAAGACTATTTAAGCTTATGGGTAGGGAAAAGGTAGTGAGGTGGAGTTGCAGCAAGCACTAGCATATATGGTGGCTAACATACGCAAATGAGAGCGAGAAGAGAAGCAAAGCACGGTCGAGAAGCTATAATGATCAAGAAGTGATCCTGAAACTACTTACGTTCAAGCATAACACGAGACCGTGTTCTCTTCCTGGACTCCACCGAAAAGAGACCATCACGGCCACACACATGGTTGATGCGTTTTAATTAAGTCAAGTGTCAAGTTCTCTACAACCGGACATTAACAAATTCCCATCTGCCCATAACCGTGGGCACGACTTTCAAAAGTTCAAAACCCTGCAGGGGTGTCCCAACTTAGCCCATCACAAGCGCTCACGGTCAACGAAGGATATTCCTTCTCCCAGGACGACCCGATCAGACTCGAAATCCCGGTTACAAGACATCTCGACAATGATAAAACAAGACCAGCAAAGCCGCCCGATGTGCCGACAAATCCCGATAGGAGTCGCACGTATCTCGTTCTCCGGGCACACCAGATGAGCCAGACGTCGGGTTGGCATAGACCCTGGTTGCCCAGGGGGCGCCGAACATCGCTCAGGTTGGACCAACACTTAGAGAAGCACTGGCCCCGGGGGGGGGGGGGGGTTAAAATAAAGATGACCCTTGAGTCCGCGAAACCCAAGGGAAAAAGGCTAGGTGGCAAATGGTAAAACCAAGGTTGGGCTTTGCTGGAGGAGTTTTATTCAAGGCGAACTGTCAAGGGGTTCCCATTATAACCCAACCGCGTAAGGAACGCAAAATCAAGGAACATAACACCGGTATGACGGAAACTAGGGCGGCAAGAGTGGAACAAAACACCAGGCATAAGGCCGAGCCTTACACCCTTTACCAAGTATATAGGTGCATTAAAGTAAACAAGATATAATAATGATATCCCAACAATAAACATGTTCCAACAAGGAACAAACTCCAATCTTCACCTGCAACTAGCAACGCTATAAGAGGGGCTGAGCAAAGCGGTAACATAGCCAAACAACGGTTTGCTAGGGCAAGGTGGGTTAGAGGTTTGACATGGCAATATGGGAGGCATGATAAAGCATGTGGTAGGTATCACGGCATAGGCATAGCAATAGAGCGAGAAACTAGCAAGCAAAGATAGAAGTGATTGCGAGGGTATGGTCATCTTGCCTGCAAAGTTCTCCGAGTTGACGTAAGCTTGATCCTCGTAAGCGTACTCAACGGGTTCCTCGATCACGTACTCGTCTCCTGGCTCTAACCCAAGGCAAGAACACAAGCAAGGGAAACACAATCAACCACGGTTCAATGCGCAAGCGACATGATGCAAAACATGGCATGATATGCGGGATGTGATATGCAATGCATATGCGTGCTCCAGAAGGAAAATATTGAACCAGGCCTCAACTTGGCAAAACAAGTGCGCCGCTGGAAAGATGAGTTGATTTCGGTCGAAATCGATATGAAGATCACCGGAAACGGATGCACGATTTGCAAATGGCAAGCAAAACAATAATGGCACAATTCTGTGATTAACAGCACGATGCCATCTAGAGTGCAACAAGAAATTAAGTTACTGCACTTTAACATAGCAACAAAGCACATGGCAGTGATCCACTCAAGATGCTTGACAAAAGATGAACACTGAGCTACGGCTAAATCACACAAGAGCAGGTTCAAACAAGCATGGCAAAAGTGCAAAAGATATCAGCTTCTCAGACTTAGTGAAAATAACACGTCAGGATTTAACATCAGGAAACAATGTTTAGAGCAAGATAACAACATGCTACAGGATAAGAACATAGCAACACAAGGCATGGCATGAATCTACTCAAAGCATATAACAAAAGTCCCTTACTGACCATAAGCCAAAAGGGATCGAAAGATATGATGGCACCCATGTAAACGTAGCAAGTTCCGTTAACAGATTCAGACTTGGCAGAAAACTGGACATGTCAAAACAGAGTTACGTAGGCATGTTTGCGAGCTCGATGCACTCACCACAAGGCATTGCATGACAAACTAAGCATGCACCCAGCAAGAAGACATGATCAATAAGCTAACCATGGCAAGACCAATCTCATAGCATGCATGGATCAACTACAACAACCTTGGCAAAATTGATTAACACGTAAACAATCTGCCAGGAACATTTTATAGCAAAAGTAGAGCAAGATTGAGTCATGCTAGGGTACTCCATAATTACAAACAAAGGCATGGATGGATAGAACATAACAATATCTCAAAATCATCCTTACTGAACATGCTCAAAAGAGGCACGGATCACTCTGTAGCAACATGAATACATGGCATAGAAATAACATCAGGGAAATGACTTAGAAGAATTGTAAGTCTCTGAAATTAGCAACATCACGAGATCTACTTTGCATGCTTGTGCTAGTCACCACATTAATCACAAAAATACATGGCATACACCCCTGTAAATATGGCATGACATAGCCCAAAACACACGTAGGGCTCAAGTCCATAGAAGGCACACATTAATCATGGCAAAAATGACAAATGCCCATAGTCTGTTAAGAAACAGAAACTAACATTATATAGCACTCTTGCAATGGCATTTTAGGCATCAAGATGGACTCAAACAAGCATGGTGCAATGGAATGAAATGAAGAGGACAAACAGACGAATATTTTGATATCTCACACGCGCAAAATGGAGCTATGAATGATGAGATATAGCCTGATGAACATAGCTAAAAAAATATGCAGAAAAAGGACTTAGACAAAAATCGACCTAGGGTTTACTGTAGCTGGATCTGGCCGCACGCGAACCGAGGTTGGCCGTGAAGTTCGCCGGAGTTGTAGGGGAAGAAGAGGCTCGCCGGCGTGGGGGAACTTGCCGGATCCGGAGGTGGTGAAGGGGCGGCGCCGAGCGGCGGAGCGCGTGAGGCGGCGGCGGCGGGGGACCTCAGGCGCGTGGCGGCCGGCGGCGAGCTGCGTGGCGGCGGCGCAACGCTGAGCCGTGAGGGGCAGCACCGGCGGGCGGATCCGCGGGCTCGGGCGCGGGGGCAGAGGCGCGACCCGGGCGGCGGCAGGCTTCGGGCCCGGGAGGGCCGGCGATGGGTCCTGGGGGGCCGTGGCTGCGGGGCGCGGTGGAGGTACACGTGGCGGCCACCGATTGGCTGGAGCGACGTGGCGGCGGCGGTGGACGTGTCCGGCGTGGCGTGGATGCGTCCGGCGGCGCGGGGAGGAGTTTGCTAGGGTTTCATCTGCGCGAAATTTCGGGGAGGCACACACATATATATAGGTAGAGGGAGCTAGGAGAGTCCAAATGAGGTGCAGTTTTTGGCCACGCGATCATGATCGAACGGCCGAGAGGATGGAGGGGGTTTGGATGGGTTTTGGGCCACTTTGGAGGGGTGTTAGGCTGCAACACACACGAGGCCTTTACGGTTCCTCGGTTAACCGTTGGAGTATCAAACGAACTCCAAATGGCACGAAACTTGATAGGCGGTCTACCGGTAGTGTACCAAGGCTTCTTGTCAAGTCTCGGTCCAATCTGAGAATGTTTAACACCTGCACATGAAAAGAGGCAAAAGGGGGCGTCGGAGGACATAGGAGTGCCGGATCGCAAAACGGACAACGGGAAAAATGCTCGGATGCATGAGACGAACACGTATGCAAAAGCAATGCACACGATGGCATGATATGAGATGCATGACATGGACAAAATGCAAAACAAAGAAAAAACCCAACCACTAGGGAATATCGTAACTTAGAGTCGAAAATGACAAGAGTTGGAATACAAATATGGCAAGTTACATACGGGGCGTTACACTCAATGTTTTCGATTATTCTGTTCGAGTTACAGGGAAGAGTCAACAAGAGGACAAACCTAAAGATTTGGACAAAATGGTTTGGTATGTGTTGAATAACTGTCCTGAGATACTACCATATATCAAGTAAGTGCAGTACTGCAGCTTATACATCGTAATCAACTAAACTTGCAGCACATTCTTATATATTTAGATGTTTGACGCGATCACTATGTTGTGCAGCATCTACAAAGAGGAGTTACTGCCGCAAAATCCAAGAAACATTGATAAACTGGTTATGGCAGGATTTGCGAAATGGTTCAAGAACCATGTAAGCTTTTGAAGTGCACTGTCAGTTTTTTTAATATATTGAGTACATAAGATGATCAGCTTGTCTATTTTCTAACCATAGGTTAAGAAGATGCGGGAGGATGGGCAGGTAGTTGATGATGCCCTTTACTCACTAGCAATGGGTCCTGATACTCGGGTAAGACATTATGAATCTTGTTGGAGATGTGCGCTACAACACCCTTGCACGAGACGAAGGCGGGAAGACACAAAACAGTGCCATCATGAGCACGGATACGTATAACAAAGAGACAACTGAAATGTATGCTAACATAACAGACATTGTTCAGTTGCAGTATATCTCCAGTTTCGAGGATCATCGGTGTGTGGTTCTGTTGTGATGTCGTTGGTATAACCTGTTTTCCAGGATCGCAAAACCCAGAGCTGATGATTATTTCAAATCCATCAATGTCAAGGCGGCGTACCAGACCAACGAGCCTTTTATTTTGGCAAATCAACAACACAGTTATTTTTCTTGGAAGACACATTTGCACGTAGCGATGACTGGAGAGTATTTCAAAGGTTTGAGCAGAGGAATTCGTTTAATGAAGTTGCACAACAAGATGATGCTTACACTGCTCCTGATGTACAAGATAACACAGATGTTCCTAATATCTTTGAGAACCATCACATCAATGACGCCGGCGAAAAGATTGCATGTCATGCTATGGACATACAAGAGTTGATCAAGAAGAAGCCAACGTTCGAGGACATTGAGGACGAAGAAGAAGATGACACCATGGGGAATTACGATTCAGACTGATACACATGGCGAAGATGTTGACGCTGCTGTGGATGATGATTACATTGCTTTTGTCGTATTTGCCTGTCAGAAGATGTTTTTTATCTACTATGTGAAATTGTGTTTGCTATGACAACTGAAACCTGATGAACATGTTGTTTAGTATTTTGCTGTGGGACATCACTTGTTATGTATGCTGATTTGTGTTTGGTGATTGTATGACTACTAAAACATGATGACATTGTTATTTAGTTGTACTCATATTTGGGTGTGAAACTTGAATTTGATGACATAGTTTGCTGTTGGACTGCAATTTGCTCGACGTCTTTGAATGAGAACAAAGCTGAACCGACAGGGCCTCTGCTATTTATTTATTTATTTATATGAGCAAAAGGGGATACCCCCTGATTTCCGTTAATAGAAATCATTAGATGTTCACAACACTACGCCCAGCCTGCTACACAGGTTTCATTCATTACTAGTTTCAGCAAAGTGTCCATGTCGTAGCCACTAAATACATCGCGAGTGCTACATACACTGCAAATAAAGAGACAATCATCCTATAGAGCACATCGATTTTGCCCATTATCTTCACAAGCTCTTTCATCTCCTCATTGTTGTCAAGGCTGTTCAGCAGCTATTGCTTGGCCATGATCAGAGGAACCGCATCTTTAACCTTCTGCTCTGCATCTTCCTCTTCTTCCGTTCCTTCAGTTACTTGCCCAACACCCCAACCTGCTGGTATTGGGATTCCTCGGCTAACCAAATAATCAGCGTAGTTGCATTCCCCCACATCAGCAACTTCCCATAAATACAAATCACACGAATCTTCCCTTTTCTGCACGAATCAAATTGGAAGATCATCAACCAAACTATTAAAAAATCAGCAACTGAAAGCAGCAGAACAACACTTAAACATATTATTACCCCATGATTCAGGCATTTGTAGAAGACTCGGCCAGGGTTGCGGATTGTGGTTGAGACGCGACGGATGACTCTGCGTGATTTGCAGCAGTGGCACCACACCAACGGCAGCAGTTTGCGATGAGCAATCGGCTGCAGTGCGCGTGCCGGCGGGGGTGTGATGAGACCCACAGGCGATGGTACGGGTGGCGACTTGGCGCATATCTGGTTGTTGCCTGCTGAAGAGCAGGTGGACGAGCAGCCAGCGGACGTGGTTGCTGCGGCTAGAGCTTCTGATGCTAGGCAGAGTAAGTAGTGAAGAGGAGAAGCGAACGTTGGATATGTCAGTTTCATTACTTGCAGAGTAGCATAGCACCATATATAGTCATAGTCTAGGTTTGGATTCGAACCAGCTACATGAGCACGTCTTTCTTTTTTCTAAAACTCAGCAACGTCTCTTTATTGGTACACTAGCTTGTTTTGTACGCCTTCCCAAGTCTTTGATTTTCTTTCTATATATAAAAAAGTATGCTACTTGATGTCCGCTTAGTCAACAAACGATTGTGCCAACCTTGACCGGTGGATTGACATTCAACGTCTGTCGCATTTCTTCAGTCTCTTCTTCCTCGAGCCGCCAAAGCCAAACCAGCGCCGGCGGGACCGCCTGCTCCCGCCTCCCACGGCTGGCTGTGATCTTCCCCAGCTCCTGTTCGTTCCTGTCTGAGGCCTCACCATCGTCCTCTGCCTTGGTTCGCTTGCCGCGGAGCCGCCCTCCTGTGTTGTCAACATGGTCAACAACCAAGAGGAATAAGGAGATGACTGTACATGGTGAGGATGACAGTAGGGACCCAGCAGCGTGCGCAGTAATTTTGTTTTTTCGGGACGGAGATGGGTATCAACTGGGTTGTGCGGGACCCGTGGCCCGTCTAGCCCAGGCTTTTATTTCATATGTTTAGCACATGACCAGCCGAGTTTGTTTTTTCCTTTCTGAAAATGGCTAGCCAACTATTTTGTTTTTTGCAGAATAACCAACGTAGGCCTACTTGCTTTTCTACGCCCTGCTGGGCCGGAAATCTTTCAAGATGAGGAGGGATGCATTTTGCCCAGAAAATGGGCTATAAGTAATAATAAATGGGCTGTAAAATGAAAAATACAGCAAACAGGCAATTAGTTCCAAAATACTATTTTCTTTCGAATTTTGATATTTTAAATTTCATTGTTTTTATGCGGGTAAAATTTCATTGAATTTAAAGTAAGGAATATTTAGATTTAAAATTAATTTGAATCTGGCTAGAAATTTCGGGCTGTATGCTGTTTGGGACAGATTTGGAGGCTGACTTGTGGGTCTACTAGGTTGACATGCACTTTGGCTTTGTCAACTTAGTCCACAAACGATTCTAGCAGCAGGGACCGTTGGATGTTAATCCAACGGCCGTGCTGCTTCTTCAATATTTGATCTTTTTGCTCCAGCCGCCCAAACCAGCTCTGGTGGGACAGCCTGCTCCCGCCTCCCGTGGCCGGCTATGCTGCCGCACAGGCCGCACCGCCCCCCCCTACTTCATTGCTGGCCAGGCCATTCCTCTACTCACCCACACCTCTTGTTATTTTCCGGCGACGACAGCCGGACCAGTAAACCCTCGTACTCCCCACCGCATGGGCAACCATTGCCGAGTCTTCCCCGGCTTCGTGTCGTTCCCTTCCTAGGCCTCGCCGTCGTCCACCGCCATGGTGCTCTCGGCGCGGCCTGGTCAACATGGTCAACGAACGACATCCATCAGCCGTGGATTGTACGCACAAAATAATGATTCCTCCACCTGACAGCTGGGATCCACCGGAAGGGCCTCTGTATTTCACGAAAAAAACATTATCCCCGCAGACATGTCGGACCCACCAGCTATATCTTCGCACGCAAGGAAGTGCCTCCTTATTACGCACAAAAAATGAATACCCCCTTGCTAGCTGGGACCCACCATAGTGGGAGGATGACTTGTGGGCCAACTAAGTTGACGGGGACAGAGGGCTTTGTCAACTTAGTCAATATGAACGATTCTAGCTCCAGTGACTGTACGATGTCCATCCAACGACCGTAGTGCTTATTCAACCTCTGGTCTTCTTGCTCTAGCTGCCCAAAGCAGCGCCGGTCGTGCCGCATGCTCCTGCCTCTCGTGGCCGGCTATGCTGCCGTGGAGGCCTCACCGCCCCTACTATTCCCACCGCTGGCCAGGCCGTGCGGCGATGGCAGCCTCACACCGCAGCCGAACTAGTGAACCCTCGTACTCCTCTCCGTGCGGGCTTCCACTGCCGCGTCTTCCACGGCTCCGCGCCGTCCCCTTCCTAGGCCTTGCCGTCGTCCACCGCCATGGTGCTCTCGGCGCGGCCTGGTTAACATGGTTAAGGAACAACTTGCATCGGACGTGGACTGTACGTGGAGAGGCTGACACCTGGGTCCACGACTGCAGCAAGGAAGTGCCTCCTTATTACGTGGAAAATAATGATTCCTCCACCTGACAGCTGGGACCCACCGGACGGGCCATAGTATTTTGCGGAAAAAACATTTCCCCCTGACTGCTGGGACCCACCAGCTTCATCTTCGCACGCAAGGAAGTGCGTCCAGGCAAAAAAAACCATTCGCCTCCCTGACTGCTGGGACCCACCAGCTACACCTTCGCACGCAAGGAAGTGTGTCCGGGCAAAAAAAAAACGATTCGCCCCCCTGATTGTTGGGACCCACCGGCTACATCTTCGCACGCAAGGAAGTGCGTCCGGGCAAAAAAACGATTCACCCTCCTAACTACTGGGACCCACCAGCTACATCTTCGCAGGCAAGGAAGTGCCTGATGGTCGGGACCCACCTGGTCGAAGCGTACGTAGCATTGTTATTCTGGTCGCGAACGTGTACGTACATACTGGTCGATGTAGAGGCGTGCACGTGTCGTAGTAGAGGCGCGCACGTGTCATAGTAGAGGCGCGCACGTAGCATGTACACATACGTACAGCGGCCAGGGTGCTAGAAAGAAAATACGGCCACGTATGTGTGCATACGGGCGGGGTCTCGAACGCCTACTCGCGCATACGTACGGCCAGGGCTCGTGTACATGGCTGGGTCGGAATGGAGAAACAACATCATCGTCGTTTTCATGGGGAGGCAACGGAATGCGTCATGTTAATCAGGAGGCAACAAAACGCGTGGGAGCCAACCGGCTGGGTCGGAACGGAATGTGTGGTCGTGTTCATCGGGAGGGCTTGGACGGAACAGGCGATGGAAACGAGGCCTGGCGTACCGCACAACGGAGGAAACAGACCTCCTATGTTCGGAACGGGGTCCTGTCAATCGGGAGGGGCGTGGCGTACCGCAAAACGGAGGAAACGGACCTCCTACGGTCGAAACAGGGGTCCTGTTGATCGGGAGGGGTGTGGCATACCGCAAAACGGATGAAACGGACCTCCTACGGTCGAAACAGGGGTCCTGTTGATCGGGAGGGGTGTGGCGTACCGCAAAATGGACAAAACGGACCTCCTACGGTCTAAATGGGGGTCCTGTTCATCGGGAGGGGTGTGGTGTACCGCAAAAAGGGACTCCACGGGATACTGTTCATCTCCACCATCGACCTCCTCCAGCCTCCACGGGCTCCTGTTCATCCAGCCTCCACCGCACGCTACTCCACCGGCTACTGTTCAACCACCCCTCCACGGGCACCCCTCCATCGTCTAATGTTCATCTAGCCCTCCACACCACGGGGTCCTGTTCAACCACCCCTCCATGGGCACCGCTCCATCGTCTACTGTTCATCCAGCCCTCCACACCACGGGGTCCTGTTCAACCACCCCTCCACGGGCACCCCTCCACCGTCTACTGTTCATCCAGCCCTCCACACCACGGGGTCCTGTTCATCCAGAGGCAACGCCACCGCTCACTGTTCATCCAACCCCCCGCAATGCTCACTGTTCATCCAATCGATCGGCTTCAGTTAGCAGCAGTAGCGAAGGAATCGCTCGATCGGGTTCAGTTAACAACCATCGATCGATCGCTCGGGTTCAGTAACACGTAGCCTGCAGTGCAATCGCTCAGGTTCAGTTAGAGCCAACGCCTCGCACACACGCACGTACGTATACGAGAGGAACGTGCATCGCTCGGCCCCCAACCTCCCACTATAACCGGGAACTCCCCGAAATTTTCCTCCCTCTCGCTTCTAGAACGGTTTTTTCCGTCATGGACGGCCCAAAGAATGTCATGCAGCTGCGTCTCCGGCCCGCCCAGGACGAAAAGCCCATTTTCTGTCATGATTTTTTGTCATAGAAGTAGGAGCCCACCACATCTATGATGATACCGGGTTTTGTCACAATTATCATCATAGAAGTGTCATATGTATGGTAGAAAAAAATTTCGTTCGGCCCAAAATGTCACGGATGTGTCTTTTTTTTGTAGTGTGTGCTCCTGTTTTTGGTACATATTATGTCTTTCTATTAACCATGTTCTTAATCAAACTACTTTTTTGTGTATACCTCATCAATCACTTATGACGAGACACCTTCAAGTTGAAAGTGTAATATTAGTTGCATCTTGCATATCATTTCGAACATGTATTGCCTCTAATTTGTTGAAGTGCCACTTATAATGAGACACATATAACTTGGTAGAGTGATTTTGGTTGGATCTTTCATATGGTGTCTAGATTGCATTGCTTCCAATTTGTTGAAATGCCTTCTGCTTAGCATTTTTCATACATATTCCATCCTCCTACAATGTGGTTGCCATACATAAAAGTTGTGTTCGTCAGTATCATGCATCAACGAATTTGGAAGTGTGAATGCCATTCCTTTTTCTTGTGTGTTTACTTGACAAGGCAAAATCTAAAAGGACGAAGGCACAAAATGAAGGTGGTCCTCTGGAGCAACCGAAACAGATGATCTCTGTAGATTCTCCTGCTACTCCTATTGCAGTGCAAGTTCCAAATCTCATCTCCCCTACTCCACAACCCCATGTGCTTGCTCTAACATGGCGGTGTGATATCTGGTTGCATGTTGCATATGGTGCCTAGCTTGTATTGCTCCTAATTTGTTAAATTGCATCTCCTTAGATTACACATTATACATGTGAATATGACACGCCTTCTTGTTTTTGGTACATACTACATCTGCCTATCACACCATGTTCTTACATCAAACTAATGTTCTTGTGTATCCTGCATCTATCGCTTATGATGAGACAGTCACACCCATGGGTTAGTATGAGACGCGTTACTCTTATAAAGAGTGCAGTTTCATCCTCTCCATATGATCCTCAAGAAACAACAAGCGTAAATGAAGATATTGAACGTAGCTCTGTACTTGAAGACCACACTTCCCCTACACCACCATTGCATGTGCTTGATCTAACTTCGCAGTGTGATATGTGGTTGCATGTTGCATACGGTGTCTAGCTTGTAATGCTTCTAATTAGGGTAAATTGCATCTGCTTAGTTTACACATTATACCGGTGAATATGGCATGCCTTCCTATTTTTGGTACACACTACATCTATGTGTTAACCATGTTCTTACATGAAACTACCTCTCTTCTGTATCATGCATCAATCACTTACGATGAGATACCTTTATTCATTGCATATTGCATATTATTTCTAGCATGTTGCTATGTATTGCTTCTAATTTGGTCAAATACATTTGTTAGGCCACCCTTTTAATTTGGCAGAGTGATATTGGTTTCATCTTTCATATGGTTTCTAACTTGCATTGTTTCTAACTAGTTCAAACACCTTGTGATTAGTTTACACTTTATACATCATACATGTCAATATGTCATGCCGTCCTATTTTTCATACATATTCCATCCTCCTATCATGCTGCTATCTTACATGAAAGTAGTGTTCGTCAGTATCATGCATCAATGAGTTCTGAAGAGCAAATTTTATTCCTTTTTCTTGTGGGTTTAACTTGATAAGGCAAAATCAAAAAACAGGAAGGAAAAGAGTAAGGAAGGCGATGATGGTGGTCCTCTGCGGCAACGTAAATGGAGCATCTGTATGGATTCTCCTTGTACTGCTAGTGCATTACAAGTTCCAAGTCTCCGCTCCCCTACTCCACCATCCAAGGTGCTTGATCTAACTTGGCAGTGTGATATCTGGTTGCATGTTGCATATGGTGTCTAGCTTGTATTGCTCCTAATTAGTGTAAACTGCATCTGCTTAGCTAACACATGATATGTGTCAATATGACACGCTTTCCTGTTTTTGGTACATACTATATCTGTCTATCACACCATGTTCTTACATGAAACTACTCTTCTTGTGTATCCCGTGTCAGTCACATATGATGGGACACATTTAAGTTGGCAGTGTGATATTGGTTTGCATCTTGAATATGATTTCTAGCATGTAGTGCTTCTATTTGATGAACGCCACCTATGAAGAGATAGTTTTAACTTGGCAGAGTGATATTGATTGCACCTTCCATATGGTGTCTAGCTTGTCGTGCTTCTAATTTGTTGAAGTGCCTTCTGCTTAGTTACCACATCATAGGTGTGAATATGTCGAGCCGTCTAGTTTTTCGTACATATTCCATCCTCATATCATGACTTTGCCTTTCATCAGAGTAGTGTTTGTTAGTATCATGCATGAATGAGTTCTGAAGAGCGAATTTTATTCCTTTTTTCTTGTCGGTTTGACCTCAGAATGCAAAATCAATAAAGAAGAAGGAAATTGGTAAGGCATTGGATGATGGTGGTCCTTCCCAGAAACTGAAACGGAGGGTCTCTACAGATTCTACTCCGTCATCCTCCCAACAAGATTCGCAAGACAAACGCAAGGCCAGACAGTCAACGTAGCTGTGTAGATGATGAGCACATCTCCCCTACTCCACCATCACAGGTGCTTGCTCTAAATTGGCACTATTATATGTGGTTGCATGTTGCGTATGATGTCTAGCTTGTATTGGTTCTAACTTTGTTGAATTGCATCTACATACTTTACACATAATGCCTATGAATATGACACATGTTCCTGTTTCTAGAACATACGTGTAGATGATAAGCACATCTCCCCTACTCCAACATCACAGGTGCTTGCTCTAACTTGGAACTGTTATATGTGGTTGCGTGTTCCGTATGATGTCTAGTTTTTATTGTTTCTGATTTTGTTGAATTGCATCTGCGTAGCTTACAACTTATACCTGCAAGGATCACTTACCCATAAGACACATTCAACTTGGGAGTGTGATGTAGGTTGCATCTTGCATTGTCTTCTAGCTTGTACTGCTTCTAATTTCTTAAAATGGCACTTATGACGAGACACTTTTTACCTGATAGAGTGATATTGGTTGCATGTTCATATGGTGCCCAACTTTCATTTCTTCTAATTTTGTTGAAATGCCTTCTGCTTACTGTTTTTCATACATATTCCATCCTCCTATCGTACGTCTGAATATGCAATGCTTTCTTTTTTGTATATATTCCATCCTCCTATCCTGCGCTTGCCTTACATCAAAGTAGTGTTCATCTGTATCATGCATCAACCAGTTATGTAGAGCTAATTTTATTCATCTTCTTTTGGTTTTGACTTCATAAGGCAATATCATAAAATAGGAAGGAAAAGCGTAAGTTAGGGGATGTTGGTGGTCCTCTGGACCGACGCAAACAAAGACTCTCTAGATTTGCCACTGCTACTGCTAATGAAGTTGAAGTCCCAAGTCTACATGATGAGTTCATCTCCCGTACTCCACCATCGCAGGTGCTTGCTCTAAGTTCATGGTGTGATAATTGGTTTCGTGTTACATATGTTGTCTAGCCTGTATTTCTTCTATTTTGATTAAATTGCACCTGCTGAGTTTGCATATGGCATGCCTTTCTGTGTCTAGAATACACTGCATCTATCAATCATACCATGTTCTGAAATCAAAGTACTGATGTTGTGTATCCCGCATCAGTCACTCATGATTGGACGCTTTTAACATGGCCGTTTGATAGTGGTTGCATCCTGCATTGATTTCTACGTTGTACTGCTTCTATTTTTTCGAAATGCCACTTATGACAAGACACTTTTAACTAGGCAGAGTGATATTGGTTGCATCTTTCATATGGTGTCTAGCTTGCATTACTTCTATTTTCTTGAAAATCCTTCTGCTTAGTTTACACATCATAGCTGTGAATATGTCACACCGTCCTGTTTTTCTTACATATTCCATCCTCATACGGTTGTCTTACATCAAAGTATTGCTAGTCTGTATCATGCATCAATGAGTTCTGAAGAGCGATTTTATTCTTTTGTGGTGTGGGTACGCCTTGACATGGCAAAGTCAAAAAAGATCAAGGAAAAGAATATAGTAGGGAATGGTGTTACTCATTGGGTGAAATGGAAAATGATCTTTTCTCGAGATTCTGTTGGTACTTATAGTGCAGTAGAAGGTCCAAGTCCACTAACTAAATCAACAAACACAATATCACCTACTCCCCCAGCTGTAGCATCCGCTTCAACTGTACCCGCATCTCAACGAGTTACTCATTCGTTTGCTCCGGAACTGGCCAGTTCCCAAGCTGCATTCACACCTAACACTACTCCAAAGCACTGCTGACACAATAGGACTTGGCAAGATCAGATGAACCTCATGAGCATCAACACCAAGATGATACCTGACCGAGTCAAGTTGCAGTTGCATGCTCCTTTATATGTACTCTCACAGTTTGATGTCCACTAACACTTTCCATATTCGTTGTTGAACTAGCACCATGGCACAAGTAGAAACAGACATCAGGGATAATGCTTGATAGATTAACAAAATCGAAAGGAGGAAGAATGGAGATCCATTTTGAGGCAGGTTTAAAAAGGCCACGTGATGCTACAGAGTCAGCCAAGTTAGTATCAGAGGGCAGCCATTGCCGTTAGGTGTCATGCACGTATCCTCCCAATGTGGATCCAGTACAGGAATGAGAAAGACAATACCCAGTTTAACACCTTCCTTGACCATTTATCCGTAAGTAATGTTATTCATCGCAATTTGTAGTATTGTCTTGCTCTGTGCCATACTTTCTAGCTTCCTCCTAATAAGACTCACGTTCTTTTTTCCAACAGATGAGGTTCAAGTTGGATCCAAAAGATGATGCAACTAAACAAGCATGCACTCATGTTTTTTAGTCTGCTCTGCGACAGTATCGGTACCACCTTAGAAAATCTCACTTTGAAGGCAAGGCTAACCATGAAATCGCCCAAACATCTCAAGTGGAATATATTACAGATGAAGACTGGACAACCCTTGTTAAACACTCGTTTGATCCAAAGTATCAGGTAGGGTATATGTATTTGATCAGACCACATATTTAACTTGTATTTATGTATGTGCCTTACAAGTGTATCTTCTTCTAGGATAAATGTTTGAATAACAAGACCAATCGTTCTAAAGTGAAATTCCAACAGACAACAGGATCTCGTAGCTATATTGCACACTGTGAGGCTCTTGTAAATAGCTGCTACTTCCTTCTTTTTTCTGTGCCATATTATCGTATCTATATTGACTTGTTCCAAATACAGAGGAAAACTCGTGCGGACCAAAAAGAACCTGAACCGAATGCAGTGCAAATCTTCAAGGATTGACACACCAGCAAGATGAAGGGCATGAGCACACCAGTTCAGGCCGCTGTTGTAAGTCCTTACTCCTCCTGCCTTAGATGTCAACGAATGTGAGGAAATAGATAATACAATAGGCATGCTACATGGACATATGTTCCGAAAGTGATTTTATTATGTAGTTGGCACTATAATACATGCTAATGTATTACAGTAGTTCACCAAAATAAGTTATGTATAAATGTGAAACTTACTTTTTTTTGTCTCATTAGTAACTTATTTGGTACACTAATCTATAAGTTCAAACTTTCAGCAAGCTATGGAACATATGATTGAACAGTCAGAACCACCTAAAGGTGACGAGGCTACCACAAGCACAATGTCACTTCTTGCTGCAGTGCGTCGGTATCTCTCCACTAACAGTGCAAAAAGCACCTTCCTACGTAATTCTGGGTTGGTTGTCAAGGCAACCTCGTCCAAATTGCCTATTGAACAAAATCTTCCATCTAGACAGAGTGATATATCTGTGCTACAGACACAAGTCCAATCCCTAATGGACGTTGTGTCGGAAACAAAATAGTGGTTAACAAATTTCGTGAAGATATGGATGGTTTTGAAACCAGACTATCAGATATTTGCTTCGTTGTTCAAGAGCAATGGCGGAAAAAGGGGAAGATCGTGCTCCTCCATCAGATTCTATAACCTGAAACATAAGCACTCAGGTCAAATGATTTGTGCTTCTATATATCTGATGGTGCTTTTATCTGCAAGGACTGTAAACTTTATGCCAACAGGCCTTTTGTTGTATGGTTGAAATTTATTTTGTTGTGAAACAACATTTATGATGCTGCCAAAGGTTGCAGTAATTACGACACTATTTTTGTATAGTGTAGGTTTATCTTGGTAATGTATTCGGCCGAAACCTTCGTAGGAGCCCAACATGCCAACATTCATCGGGCCCATTCCAATTGGGCTAAAAATGATTCTGGGCCGAAATTTGCATGTAGCCCACTAAAAATATCTGGGCCTAAATCAGCATAAGCTTTCATATTTTTCTGGTAGGCCTGTGCCCATAGTGGGCCTTTAATAGGCCTAAACATAATTTGGGCCCTCAGTAATAATAGGCCATTTACATGTGTAAATATCTCGAGCCCATAAAAAACATGGGCCTTTAATAGGCCGAAAGTAAGATTGGACCCTGATTGTGCCAAATAACCCACTGGTCTTAGCAGGCCGAAATGGTGGCACATTTACAATGCGGATCGTCCACATGCCAAAATTCAGACGGGCCGTAAATGCGCCGACCTACTACACGGGCCTTTAACAGGCCAGAAGTTTGGTCGGGCTTGATTAGTGTCATTTTTATATGGGCCGTTAGTAGGCCTGATGTGGCGTTGGGCCACATATGGCCCATGGATTTCGTCCGACGTTAACAGGCCGAAAGTCACAACAAGCTGAAATTGGCCCAAATCTGTAGTGGGCCTCTAACATGCCAAATGTCACACATGGCCGAGTATGACCCATATCCTTCATGATCATTTATGGGCCGAAAGTTTCAATGGCCTATAAATGAGCCCAAATGAAGCAGGACCTTTAACAGGCCAGAAACTCACCGGGTCATAATTCGACCCAAATTCTTAGCAGACTGTTAATGGGCCAGAAGTGACCATGGGCCGCGATGACGACAAGTTTAGGACGGGTTGTTGACGGGCCGATTTGACACTAGCCATACGGGCCTTAACTGAGAATGTTGGACCTTTAGCTGGGCCGACCCATTATGGTGTGCAAAATCTTGTGGGCCTTTTGCTGGCCGGCCCATTATGGCCCGTCAAATCTTGTGGGCCTTTAGTTGGGCCGGCCCATTTAATCTTTATGTGCCACTTTGGTCCGTTCCACGTGTCAACGTCTCATAGGCGCATCTCGCCCATTGGATGAGTGATACCTGTGCCAATGCGGAGCTGACACGTGGTTCCGTCAGCTAATGAGAATTTTTACAGTCGGAAAATCGGCATTGGTCGTGGATGTTAGCGGGTTATCGGATCCAAAACCGGACCCGATAGCTTAACGATGTCCTGTTACGGTGGATGCCACGTGTCGATCACCCTTGACGAAAGCACTTCTATGACGCGCGATTTATCGTCATGGAAGTGGACACTTCCATGATGATAATTTTGGTAATGTCATGGAACACTTCTACGACAGCACAGGTATGACTATCTTGATTCTGTCATAAAATTGTCATGGATGTACATGCATGACAGAAAATGTAACCTACTGTGACAAACATGTATCATCATGGAAGTGTCTTTTTTTGTAGTGGCAACAACAAGCGTTGAACGATTTTAGTGCAAAACAAGAGAAAGATAATAAGCTTGCTAAGCTTCTTGATAGCCTGACCTAGGATATCGTTTCTTGAGCTCTTCTAAAGTGGTTTCAGTTTTGGACTTGTTTTGCTGCCACGTTTATTTGCACTAGTGGCAAATTTAATATGCTACTTTCACTACTGCAGGATGCTGCTAACGTGACACTACGATCAGAGACCCTTCGAGAAATTGTGTGCGATGCAATAATCGCAAACGGTGCTGTATGAAAACCATCAGAAATGATGCAAAACGTTTGTGATGAATGATACATCAAACATGGTTTAGATTATAGTTGTGTGTGCGATGAGGGGCATATGGTTGATCTGTACGAACTGTTTGCGATGAGACAGAACAACAGAAATGGGCAGCCAGATCAAGGTGTGTGCGATATACAGCATATAGTTCGGTTCGATGAACCGTTTGCAATTAGTGAGGTGAACACAAGCGATTCGGCGTAACAAGATGTGTGTGATACCCGGCAAATAGGTCGGTAATCAGAATATTGTGCAATCATTATAGACAGCCCATACGGTCTTTGTTTGTGAATTGTGTGCTCGTCAGGGCACAAAGTTCAACAAACCAACCTGTTGACGATAATGTAGAAGATCTCTGTAGAATACATATTACTAACCGTGTGTGATGAGATTGACAGGACAAACAAAGATATATACAGTCTGCTTAATTTAGTCGTTCTTCTTCTTGTTGTTCTTGTTGGATGGCCCCGTGACATCGTCTTGGCGAGGACGCTTCTTGCCGCTGACCGTTGGCTTTTCACTGCCGTCGTCGTCGTCATCGTCGTTGCTGTCGTCGTCATCCTCCTCCTCATTCGACCATTCCTCCTCATCATCATCGTCGTCCTCTTATCCGTCCTCCGATAGCTCCTCATCCGCCTGGTTGTTGTCTGACGACTCCGGAGGCGGCGTCCCTTCCATGAACTGGATATAATCGAGGTCTGGGCTCGACGCCGGATTCATGGAAGACGAGCGGGATGATTCCAATGTTGACCTATCATCGGGCGCCAGACTCTCGCTATCGCTCAACATGGCTGCAGAGTGTGTGCCATTGTGTAGCGCGGCCTGCCGGGGACGATGAAGATGATGGACACTTAAGCGGGGTATGCAGAGAAGAGGAACTGCCAATTGAAGCGGGGATTGAAGCAGGGGTTGACGTATTATCTAACCACTGATATAATCAACCGCAATTATTTGTACCCAGTCGCTCCAAATTCCCGGGGTTGCGCATGACTACTTTTTTTAGGGTTGGTTGCGCAGGACTCCTATCGGCTATTTGGTCGGTTTCCTTTTTCAGGAAAAAAACAAGGATGGAGTTTTGGTATTATGCACCGGTACCAATACGAACGGAGTAGGACAGTTGGCAAGCAATACATTGAGCTCTTCTTATTGATAAAGCCAGTAATACTGAAACTAGAAAGGAAAAGAAAAAAGACAAAGAAAAATATCTGCATGAATCTTCACGTAATATCAATGGCATAGGACCTAGATGTGCATTACTTAGGGCACATCTAGATGTTCTTTAGCAATACTGTCAAACAAAACCCCTAATCATCATTGCAAACAGTGCATGGAACATGGCTAATGCAACAACCACAACTACACATGCTAGTTCCTTCTTGTCTCTTGCTTTCATTTTCCTGTGATTGATTCTTTCTTGCTTCATCGTACAGATTGTACATTGCAGATCATCCAGTTTCTTCTTCAGCTTTACGTTATCTTCTGCGAGCTTGGTGATAACACTCCGAGCCCTACCATGCCATTCTTCATCCAGCCAGTTATCAAAGGCACAAGCCTCATATCCCTGCCAATGTTAAATAGTATTCTGGATGAGCGATGGCATTGAATGAAGTAAAATGATGAACTTAATTAGCACTAACCTCTAAGGGGAAACTGAGAAACCACCTGCCAATGTCGAATCCCTCCGTGCATCCACGTCGAGCGGGAGTGTGCCCGTGCACACAACTCAGCTTTTGGTACTTCTTGGTGGCGCAAAACTCGGAGTCGAACTCATGTTGCGGGAGTCTGGAGTCAAGCTCCGGATCCGGCGGCAGATTGCTTTCCTGGGGGGGGGGGTCATTCAGGACGGATTCAGCAAGGATCTATACATTGGACATGCTAAAAAATACCGGGATAGATTGGAACCTGACTGGATGATTCAGGTCCGTAGTACACCTGCCTTCTGATGACCTTAGGCAAGTGCTCGAAGGCAACCGCCGTCGCGGTGGCGATACGAGCAGGAGCAGCCGCACCAAAACCATCAGCACCACTCGTCTGCATTCCCCCAATGTCAGCACCACGCGAGGGAATTTGGAGGCTATGTAGGCATTTGGGGCAAATGGGGAAACTGTGGAGATAAGCTAATGGTCGGGAACTACTAATTGCACTATATATATGTTGTATACGGCACACTGTTTGTACATGTCATTTGTGTTGGGTATTACAACGTCACACACGATTTCCGCACCAAACCGTGTGAGAAGACAACGTAGGTTAGACACGGTTGCCGTTACATAGCCGTATGTGATTTTCAACCCTGTCCATATAATTGAGTTACGGTGAGATACTGTGTGAACAGCTGCTCCGCGGATATTCGTAAAAAAGACAGCCGCTCTGCATTGAGAGATGGCGGTGGCGACCTAGGCAGCGGCTACCGGTGAAGAGGTCAATCCTCGGTCAGCGGGCGGTGGCAGCGTCATAGGAGGTCAATCCTCGGTCTGCGGCGGGAGATAGGAGGAGCTCAACCATCAAGGTCAACGGCAGCGTGATTCAAGCACATCCATCGCGATCGATGGCGGGATAGTGGAGGTCAAACTTCAGGCGGCAGCCGCACTAAGCTTTGCTCCTTGACCCTGCTGTCTTGGCATCCCGCCGCATCGCGCTTGTCTATCTGCTGGGTGGAGGTCGCCGCGCAGCTAATTAATTAAGGTATTCTTTTTGTGAGTGGCTTAATTAAGGTATTCAATTCCTAAGTGTAGTGTTGTGCTAGTATCTCTGCGTGTAAATTGACTGGCCATTAATTTTTGTCATTGCACGTCTGGATAACAACATGGAGCGCCCTTAGTAATTATTAAAATAAAACCTTGTGATTTATGCATGCATCTCTAGGCAGCAGTTAATCCGTGTATTAATGTTGATGTTTTGTTTTTAATTACCACTCGTTTGCTGCAGATGGAATGATCTCGATGGATGAAGAATCAAAAAACCGCAGATTTTATCAGTGGCGGGACAGAGTTCATGAATTTGGCTGAAAGTACAAAGAGGAGAATTGGTGATGCGGATTACATCCTGTGTCCATGTACTGATGGTGCCAATACAGAGTCACATGAAGTTGAAGATTTTATCGGGTCTCTAGGGGATTCATGGATGGATATACATGTTGGACCAGACACGGTGAAGAGAAGGTCATGGATGAAGATACCTAGGGCAACGAGATGCCAAACCCCGATCAGTGTCACATGGATGTTGAATCTAACATCGGGGCAGAGGTGTCAAGCTACCAATGGAACACCAGAAAGCCAAAATGCCCACTGGAAAACCAAGACGTCCACGCAGATGACGACTATCTTGATATGCCGTATTTTGCTGCTATTATTGCAGATTTCAAGGGCCCAAAAAAGGATATGATTGGGTACAAGGATTGTCGGCGTTCTGGGAACAGGGGTCCCCAGACTTGCCTGCCTGCGGCCTGCGGTGTGGCTCAAGTGGGGGCCCAGCGCGGCCCATCTTCATTAGCTCAAGCTGAAGACCTTCACGAGGGGCCAAGCCTCACGTGGCGGACGACAGGAAGCTTCCTCAGAGGCAGCCTCGTCAGGCAGGCTCGCAAGGAGGCAGAGAGATCAAGGCGGGGATACCTCGCGAGGAGCCCGTGACGCAAGCCATGAAGATCGAGACTAGGCAGGCGCCAGGCGGGCGCCGGCTTGCGCAGTGTCCTTGTTTCCCCTTTGGTGCAAAGGGGGCAAGCGCAGGCCAAGGCATCAGGCAAAGGTTACCATTCCGGTGCAACGAGACCAAGACCAGCAGAGCGGCAGGACAGAGGTCACCGTGGAGCCCAAGACGGCGTCATCACCAGAGCTTTTGGCAGCTGAAGACCACCTTTGGTCAGGATAACCTGTACTATATGTTCCCCTTCAAAATGGCCAATTGTTGGCGCCCTTCCCGCTCATTATTTGGGGAGAGGCCTAGGGCCTCTATAAATAGAGCTAGCCACCACAGAGTAATGAGAGACCCCGGAGGGACATCTAGAGAGAGAGGCGACTGAACTCACCCCAGCAGTTCATCGCACCATCTCAAGAACACCTCTCGCGAGGCTATTCTTCCCTTGTACTGTTCATCATCAGCCCCTGAGGCAATCCACCACACCATACACTGGAGTTGGGTATTAGACCACAATGGTGGCCCGAACCAGTATAAACCTCGTGTCCCTTGTGTTGTTCATTGTTTCCAGCTTAGATCACGCGAGGAGATTGGACGTAGATCGGCAGGGGAGAGATCTCCGCGCGCATCCTAGTATTCGATCCTCAAGGGTCTGCCGGAACCCGAAATCCGACATTTGGCGCTCCAGGTAGGGGTGCGCCAGAGTCCTCCCTCCCGACGACCCGCTCTCCCCCAACATCGCATCCCGCCCTCATGGCGGACAACGCGCCGCCCGCTCCAGCAATGGATGCCGACACTGGGGCCAGGGGGCTCCGGGCCTTGGCCCCGCCTTGCGACAGGTGCAGTGGTCGCGCAAGTTCAAGCCCGAGACACCGCCGCGCTACAACGGCGCGACGGACCCGATGATTTTCCTACTGGCGTATGAGGAGGCCGTCCTCAGAGCCGGGGGCGACGACCGGGTGATGGCCAACTGGTTACCCATGGCCCTCACCGGCATCCCGCGCGCGTGGCTCCTCCACCTGCCGACGGCCTCTGTCACCTCCTGGGAGGAGCTGCGCGACCTCTTCCTCGCCCGTTTCACCGCACCAGTGCTGCCCGTCGTCGCAGCTCTCCTGGGTGGCTCCCAGGCACCACCCTCGAGCCATCACGTCAAGCCATTCACCCGCCGGATCAGCACCGCCTCCAAGCGCCGAGAAGCCCCCCGGGCTGGGTGGCGCCCGAGGCCGATCTGACCTTCGACTTGGAGGACCACCCCTTCAACCCCATTGGTTCGGGCGCACTCCTGAAGCTGTGCACCCCCACCATCTGCCAAGTGGCCGTCACTAGGACCCTCATCGATGGTGGTGCCGGCCTCAACGTGCTCTCGATGGAGGCCTTCAGCCTCCTCCACGTGCCGCTGGAGCGGCTCCAACCCAGCAGGCCTTTCTCGGGCGTCGGAGCCGGTTCCACCGCCTCCTTGGGACAGATCCGCCTCCCAGTGACCTTCGGCACCTGCGACAACTTCCGCACGGAGCTGACCAACTTTGACATCGCCTCCATTGGCCTCCCCTACAACGCCATCCTCGGCTATCCGGCCTTGGCTCGGTTCATGGCAGCAACTCACCCGGCGTACAACCTCATGAAGATGCCTGGGAGCAGCGGCGTCCTCACCGTGTCAGGAGACACAAGGGATGCGCTGCAAGTGCTCCAGCTTGTTTTCAGGGCGGCCGCGGTGGCGCAGCCCGCTAGCACCGACGCCCTTGAGCCCAAGGGGGCTGCGTCGGCTAAAAAGAAGCAGCTGTTCACCCAAGACAAGGCGGAAACCAAGCAGGTACCAGTCAACGAGGACGGGCCCACTAGCGCCACCTTCACCATAGGGGCCAACCTCGAGCCTGAGCAGGAGAAGGCCCTGATCAGGTTCCTGCATGCGAACAAGAACGTGTTCGCGTGGGAACCTGATCAGTTAGCAGGGGTCCCAAGGGGAGTGATTGAGCATCACCTCAACGTGTGCCCCAATGTGCGACCCGTGAAGCAAAAGGCAAGGCGGCAGTCTACTGAGAAACAGGCTTTCATCGTTCAAGAGACCCGGAAGCTAGAGGCGGCAGGAGTTACCCGCGAGGTCCGCTACCCTGATTGGCTGGCTAATCGGTCGTTGTGCCAAAAAAGGGAGGAAAGGAGCGCATGTGCGTCGACTTCACCAACCTCAACAAGGCCTGCCCGCAGGATCCATTTCCGCTCCCCCACATTGACCAGATAGTCGACTCCACCGCATAGTGTGACCTATTGTGCTTCCTAGATGCCTTCTCGGGCTATCACCAGATCAAGATGGCGGTAGAAGACGTGGAGAAGACGGCTTTCCTGACCCCGTGTGGAGTGTACTGCTATACGTGCATGCCGTTTGGGTTGCGCAATGCAGGCGCGACCTTTCAGTGGTTGATGCACATCGCCTTAGGCCGACAGCTAGGGAGGAACACTAAAGCTTACATCGATGACATTGTGGTGAAGTCTCGTGAGGCAAGAACCCTGATACAGGACCTGGAAGAAACCTTTGCAAGCCTCAACAAAGTGGACCTATGTTCAACCCGGAGAAGTGCGTGTTTGGAGTCCCCTCGGGCAAGCTCCTGGGTTTCCTCGTATCCCACATGGGCATCGAGGCCAACCCAGAGAAGGTCAAGGCAGTCAAAGACATGAGCCCGCCGAGGACCCTCAGAGAAATGCAGAAGCTCACCGGGCGTGTGACTGCGCTAGGGCGCTTCATCTCCAAGCTGGGGAACCGAGCGCTGCCCTTCTTCAAGCTGATGAAGAAAAAGGGCCCCTTCGAATGGACTGAAGAGGCCGACAAGGCATTCCAAGACATCAAGAGGTACCTTACCAGTCCACCAGTGATGGTAGCTCCGCGTACTCGGGAGCCCCTGATGCTCTACCTTGCGGCCACTCCCTATTCCGCTAGCGCAGCCCTGGTGGCGGTCAGGGAGGAGCGTTGTGCCAAGGCCGCATCGACTGTTCGAACTGAAGCAAAGCAGAGCCAGGAGGGCCTCGCGAAGGCCGCAACCGCAGCTGGAAAGGAACAACCGCAGCAGGAGAACGCACCCGGAGCAGGAGAGGCCTCTTCAGGCGACCAAGCACTAGGAGCTCTGTCGTCTCAAGAGACGCCTCGACCTCTGGAGGACGCAAGCTGCGCCAGCACCCTCAACCTCGTCGAGCATCCCGTGTACTTCGTCAGCACGGTGCTACGGGACGCAAGGGCATGATATCCCATGCCTCAAAAACTCCTCCTCGCGCTACTAGTGGCCTCACGCAAGCTGCGCCACTACTTCCAAGGACATCCCATCAAATTCGTCTCAGCATACCCCTTGGAAAGAGTGCTCAGGAGCCCCAACTCAGCTGGAAGGGTTGCTAAATGGAACATTGAGCTACATGCATTTCAGCTAGAATTCAGTATGACCAGAGTCATCAAGGGAGCCACACTTGCGGATTTCGTGGCAGAATGGGCAGAAGCACCGGGTCTCGAGGCAGGCGAAGACCGATCACTTTCCCTGGGAAGTGAAGCATCGGATGGCTGGGTCATGTACTTTGATGGGGCATTCTCCCGACACGGTGCGGGAGCTGGCGCAATGCTCGTATCCCCTACCCAGGACAAACTCTACTACGCCGTACAACTTTGCTTCCAGCACGGAGAAAAGGTCTCCAACAACATAGCAGAGTACGAAGGCCTAATAGCAGGCTTAAAGGCCGCAATTGCCTTAGTGGTGAAGCGCCTCATCATCAAGGGCGATTCGCAGCTCCTCGTCAACTTCTCCAACAAGATATACGAGCCAAAGGACGAGCACATGGAAGCCTACTTCGCTGAGGTTCGCAAGATGGAGAAACAGTTCTGGGGGCTGGAGTTGTAGCATGTGCCTCGCGGCACCAATCAGGAGGTTGATGACATTGCCGAGAGGGCATCTAGGCGGCTGGCTCAGGAGCCTGGGTTCTTCGAGGAGCGGCTCTTCAAACCCTCGGCGGTGCCGTCACTGTCGAGCACGGTATAACCAAGGGAGGAGCTCCCTCAGCCGCCTGCCTCAGGAGCCCCGGTCTGCGGCCCAGCCTCAGGGGCACGCCTGCTCCTGGCATTAGAGCCTCAGGAAGGGTGTTGGATCCGAGAGCTCAAGAACTACCTAATGCAAGGGACTCTGCTGGAGAATGAGGAGGAAGCGGAGCGTGTGGCACAGCAGGCCACGGCTTATTGCATCAGGGATGGAGAGCTCTACAGGAAGCGACCAAATGACGTGTCCCTACATTGCATCTCCCGAGAGCAAGGGAAGGAGCTACTGGCGGACATACACGGCGGAGACTGCGGGCACCACTCGTCGTCACGGACCCTCGTCGGCAAGGCGTTCCGTAGTGGATTCTATTGGCCCACAGCGCTCAACGACGCCGTTGAGCTTGTGAAGGCTTGCGAGGCCTGCCGGTTTCACGCTAAGCAGATCCATCAACCTGCGGGGGGTCTATAGACTATACCCCTCTAATGGCCGTTCGCAGTTTGGGGGCTGGACATTCTGGGCCCGTTTCCTCGGGCGCCAGGGGGCTATCGCTACCTCTACGTCGTCGTGGACAAATTCACAAAGTGGGCTGAGGTGGAAGCGGTCCGAACAATCCCGGCAGGCTCAGCGGTCAAATTCATCAAGGGCCTCGTGAGCCGATTTGGGGTGCCCAACCGCATCATCACCGACAACGGTTCGCAATTCACCAGTAATCTCTTCAAAACGTACTATGCTAACCTTGGCATGCGGATATGCTACGCTTCGGTAGCACACCCCCGGAGCAACGGCTAGGCCGAGCGGGCCAACGCGGAGGTCCTGAGGGGCCTCAAAGCCAGGACCTTCAAGAAGATGCTGGAAGCCTGCGGCAGGGGCTGGTACGATGAGCTCCAGTTCATGCTGTGGTCAATCCGCACAACTGCAACCAAGCTGACTGGCGAGACCCCGTTCTTCCTCGTCTACGGAGCAGAGGCTGTTCTCCCTCACGAGGTCAGGCATCGCTCCGCACGGGTCCTGGCGTTCGATGAGATGCAACAGGATGCCATGCGGGGGACATATCTCGTGCTGGGGGAGGAACGCCGTCGAGAAGCCGTGCTGCGAGCGACAAGGTATCAACAGGCGCTGCGACAATACCACTCCCGCAACATCCGCCCCAGAACTCTTGAGGTAGGGGATCTTGTGCTCAGACGGGTTCTCTCCAGGGAGGGGCTGCAGAAGCTCTCTCCCATGTGGGAGGGCCCATTCAAGGTTGTTCATGTTTCCAGGCCTGGCTCCGCGCGCTTGGAGACCCCGGAGGGGGCACCTGTCCAGAACGCGTGGAACATTCAACATCTCCGGAGGTTCTAACCTAGAGCGAGGCCTAGTGCCTAGGAAAGGCCCGGTGCATGTGAAGAAGGCGAATGCCTGTGAAGCTGCTGCGTTTTGGGAAAGGCCCAGTGCCTGTGAAGAAGGCGAATGCCTGTGAAGCTGCTGCGTTTTGGGAAAGGCCCGGTGCCTGTGAAGCTGCTGCATTTTGGGAAAGGCCCGGTGCCTATGAAGAAGGCGAATGCCTGTGAAGCTGCTGCGATTTGGGGAAGGCCCGGTGCCTGTGAAGAAGGCGAATGCTTGTGAAGCTACTACGATTTGGGAAAGGCCCGGTGCCTGTGAAGAAGGCGGATGCCTGTGAAGCTGCTGCGTTTTGGGAAAGGCCCGGTGCCTGTGAAGAAGGCAAATGCCTGTGAAGCTCGCCGCCCGTGACACTCTCACGTAATAATGAGTGGGGCTGTACATGCCCCGAAGTCTCCGGAGTGCCGCCCTCGGGCCTCGGGGGCTCCCGCCCATGCCCAGTGGCAGCACTTAGCTCCGTGCTGGTGAGAAGACATCGAAGACTAGAATAGGTGCCAGACGCGGCTTTCCCATTTGCTTTCTGCAGTTGGCTTGTTTATTCCTGTTTGAAGTTTTATTGGAGTTGCTGACATTCCTAGCTTGTGACTCTTTGTCTTTCTCGCTCACTTGCCTCGTTTTCTCTCGCACAAGTCTCGCGAGGGAGGTTCGCGGGCGCCCTCGCGAGTGTTTTCTGCCCCGATCGTTTGGAGCTTTCCTATCCGAGTCCTCTGCGGGAGCACCCCTCCCAGTCCGTGCCCCACGGGCATCGCGACACGAGCGCAGGACCTGGGCCGATCGCCCCCACAACCAAGACCATAAGTTACCCCTCCTACTGATCCTTGCAGGGCACGAAGCGCACGATGAGGCCACGGCCTCGGGAGGCAAGGATCGCGCCAAGCCCCACCGAGCTAAAATAGATCCCGCACATGGGTGCGCGACGCGGAAACACAGCGCAGAAATAGCAAAAACAGCGCCATGGTTTCAACAGCAGCAGTTCTAACACGCCCCCGCGGGGCCCTACATTACTTTCTATTTCTGCGCAGGATAAGAAAGAAAACAAAACGGGCGCGATTCGTCCTGCACCAACCCACAGCGAAGGCTCGAGCTGCTCCTGGGGCTCAGGCGGATCCCTCCTCTCGCTTCACCGGGGCGCGACGGCGGGCTGACCCGCTACCTTCACCCAGGCGGGCACGACGGCGTGGGGGCTGGTCGCGGCCACCGCTGGAGGAGCTGCTGCCTGAGAGGGGGTTGCCGAAGCTTAGCGAACCCCGAGCACCACCGCCTGTACGCCAGTCGCCATCTTCATCCTGGTCAGTGCTGGGGCTGGGCAGGCGGCCGCGGTCATCATTTTCAGGGCAGCACCCGGCACGACGACCATCTTCCCCGAACACCCTCACGTAGAGGGTGGCGTCGCCATCAAACTTGAAGTACAGGGTGCACCGCCGGCCCAGGCCGCGCGCGCGGGCAGACGTTTGCCAGTCGCTTGTTAGAGCCCCATTCCCAGAAACGGAGACCTCCAGCGAAGCCCAGGAGGCCCTGCTGCAGCAGCCGTCTGCCTGGAGCCAGAAGCCGCACCGAGCGTTGGCCGGTAGTTCGTCTACGAAGAAACGGGGGAGCTGGAGCCGGGTGCTGGTTGGGTCCGCCGACCACACGACGAACTCTGGCAGCACCTCCGCAGAGCGAAAGCGTGGCCTAGGGGGGCGCACACCCACGGCGTGCCCCCCGTCGGCAACCGGGCGCTCACCACCACGCAGGGAACCGCCTCCATGGCCGCGGGAGGCCACCACGGGGACTGTGGTATACTTGCGAGGGCGGCCTCGGCCGCGCTTGGTCGGGGGGTGTCAGGCCCTGCCTGGAGGGCCTTTCCTTTCTCCGCGGCCGAGAATCTCTTTGGGGCCATGGGGACGGCGAGTAGCCAAGAAGAAGAAAAGGAGTAGCAAGAAGGGACGGGCTGAAGGGGCTCATGCAGCCCCATACTTATAGCCGGAGGAGACCAACCGCCGAGCACCACGATTGCAGGTAATCATGACCGGTCTCTTTGAATGCAGGGACTGGTCAAGTCGTGCGGCCGCCGAGGTGTCGTGGGGAAGCGTAGACGCCCACGTCCAGTCAACCGCCACGCGGCGCCCAAGGCCGCAGGCTGTTGGGGCCTGCGGCGCTTTGCACTTACCCCTTCACTTCCTTGCTAGGCCAAGCCCGGGCGCGCCTTGGGCCCGGGGGCTACTGTTGGCGTTCTGGGAACGGGGGTCCCCAGACTTGCCTGCCTGCGGCGTGGCTCAAGTGGGGGCCCAGCGCGGCCCATCTTCATCAGCTCAAGCTCAAGACCCTCGCGAGGGGCCAAGCCTCGCGGGGCGGACGATAGGAAGCTTCCTTAGAGGCAGCCTCGTCAGGCAGGCTCGCGAGGAGGCGGAGAGATCAAGGCGGGGATACATCGCGAGGAGTCCGTGATGCAAGCCATGACGATCGAGACCATGCAGGCGCCAGGAAATCAAACCCGTGGTATAATGGTGATTGCGTACCGTGGAAATTTTTATGAGGCCAAACGACGAAGTCATCGACCACAAGAGTTTGAATTGACACGTCTCCTTTTTGAAATCCACGATCCTTCATGTGAGATTCTCCAGTTTGGAAGGAGCGGTCATCAAAACTTGTGCCAAACTTTACCAAATTTTTCCACAGGGTCATGAGAGCACGCCACAGGCACACATCGATTTTGATGATGCCCGAACTCCATCTGAATTTTCTGCAATTAAAATACCAACTAGGCCTACGTCAGTGGCCGCACCTCGCGACCGAAATGTTTGAAACTTCTCCCCGCTTCTCGAACAAACGGATGAAAACTCACAAAGCGACGCACAAATGATATGTACACCTTTGCTAGGCTGATAGTAAGGGGGTATCATAGCTAGTATATATCATGCATGCCAACTAGGCAATTTTGATGAGTCGTCATATAATTAATTAAATGAAGAAAGAGAGGGTTAAGTATCATATCATGAAACCGTATCATAATAAATGTTATGCTACTATGTGTCATGCATGACAATATAAATAAAGTACTACATATGATACTAGCTAGCTACTCTATGATACTATGCATTAGAGCAAGTAAGTACACAATAGAGTGACATAAGACTAGCGACAATGGGTAGTAACATAGAATGTTACTAGTCTATGTTACTACCTCTATAGTGGGGAGTAACATATGTGTAGTAACATGCAACACTTCATTTATTAGGCTATAGACTCATCTTGCCTTGAGATGTGTGATGTTCCTCAGACTATCCACAATGGGTAGTAACATAGACTAGTAACATGCCCACGTGTTACTAGTCTATGTTACTACCTCTATAGTGGGGAGTAATATATATGCGTGGTAACATGAAACACTTCATTTATTAGGCTATAGACACATCTTGCCTTGATATGTACATGTGATGTTACTCATACTACTAGTAACTAGCTATGTTACTACTTTCCTCTCTTTCTTCATTTATTTCTTGCCACATCATCTACCTAATTTATCTAGATATGTGTGATGTTACTATATACCTATGTTACTCCCATTGTGGGTAGTCTCATACTATAGTAAGACTAGTCACAATGGGAAGTAACTTAGAGTAGTAACATGCATATGTTACTAGTCTCTGTTACTACCTCCACAGTGGGTAGTAACATATGTGTTGTGTCGTGCATCACTTCATTTATTAGGTAGTAGACTCATCTTTTCTTGATATGTGTGATGTTACAGTAACTAGCTATGTTACCACATGCCTCTCTTTCTTCCTTAATTACATGCCACATAATCTATTTTGCCAAGATAAGTGTGATGTTACCACCTATATATGTTACTCCCACTATGGGTAGTCTAATTAAGACTATACCCACAGTGGGAGTAACATAGGTAGTAACATCACACATATCCACTTTCCTCCATTTCTTCATTTATTGCTTTCCACATCATCTATTTTATCTAGATATGTGTGATGTTACTACCTATGTTACTCCCACTGTGGGTAGTCTGGCTATAAGGAATAGAATAATATACATGTGCTTATTAGTTGGAGGAAAGAGAAGAGAAGCGGGCTCTTGGTTAGTAGAGCCAGCTGCAACACGAGACCCAATACACTTTGTGAGGATGTAAGGTGGGTGAAAGCACAAGTGCTCCCTGGGTGATTTTGGTAATTAATGTCAACATATCTCTTGTCGGACTAATGCTTTCATCTAGTATGCTTCAGATAAGTTCAACAATGGAGTGGCATGGACTAGAGGATGTGGAACCCTTTCGAGATGATAAGGACAAAGGATTGGCTCAAGCTCAAAGCTCAGGATTCTACATTTTCATTTTAGTGATCCAAGATCACATTGAGTCCATAGGAAAGCCAATACTATTAAGAGGGGATGAGGTGTTGCTTAATGGCTTGCTTGCTCAAAGTGCTTAGTGATATGCTGCAAAGCCCTCAACCACTTTCTCGCATCCACATATGTCCCAAACCAAAAGTCAAACTCAGCCCCACCAAAATTTTCTATCCGGCGCCACTGAGTTTTCTTGACATAGCCACTGCCAGAAACCCTAATCAATTCGATCTCACCACTGGGATCTCGGTCTCACCGAGATGGGCTTGCAAACTCTCTGTTGCCTATTGCATTAATTTCGGTCCCACCGAAAATATGAAATCGGTCCCACCGAGTTTGCCTAGCCAACTCTCTGTTTAGCTTATTACCAAAATCGGCGCCACCGAGTTTGTGTAATCGGTCCAAACAAGATGAGGCTTTACCCTAACCCTAGCACATCGGTCACACCAACTTGATCATGTCGGTCCAACCAAAATGCCTAACGGTCACATTATGAACCAAATCGGTCTGGCCAAGTTTTATGATTCGGTCCCACCGAGTTTGGTGATTTGTGTGTAACGGTTAGATTTTGTCTGGAGGCTATATATACCCCTCCACCCACTCTTCATTCGTGGAGAGAGCCATTAGAATATGCCCACACTTCCAACATACATTTTGTGATAGAGAACCACTTACACTTGTGATGAGGTCAAGATATTCCATTCCAACCACATAAATCTTGATCTCTAGCCTTTCCCAAGTTGCTTCCACTCAAATCATCTTTCTACCAAATCCAATCCTATGAGAGAGTTGAGTGTTGGGGAGACTATCATTTGAAGCACAAGAGCAAGGAGTTCATCATCAACACACCATCTATTACCTTTTGGAGAGTGGTGTCTCCTAGATTGGTTAGGTGTCACTTGGGAGCCTCCGTCAAGATTGTGGAGTTGAAACAAGGAGTTTGTACGGGCAAGGAGATCGCCTACTTCGTGAAGATCTACCCTAGTGAGGCAAGTCCTTCGTGGGCGATGGCCATGGTGGCATAGACAAGGTTGCTTCTTTGTGGACCCTTTGTGGGTGGACCCCTTCGTGGACTCGCGCAACCGTTACCCTTCGTGGGTTGAAGTCTCCATCAACGTGGATGTACGATAGCACCACCTATTGGAACCACGCCAAAATCTCTGTGTCTCCAATTGTGTTTGCACACTCCAATCCCATCCCTTTACATTCTTGCAACTTGCATGATTTACTTTCCGCTGCTCATATACTCTTATCATGCTTGCTTGATATGTATTATGAATGTTTAAACTTGTGCCAAAACTCCACTTCAACTTAAAGAATTTAAAAACTGCAAATTTTCTTGCTAAGAGTCTATTCACCCCCCTGTCGGTGTCAAAACCGGCGGATCTCGAGTAGGCGGTCCTGAACTGTGCGTCTAAGGCAGATGGTAACATGAGGCAGGGGACACGATGTTTACCCAGGTTCGGGCCCTCTTGATGGAGGTAATACCCTACGTCCTGCTTGATTGTTCTTGATGATATAAGTATTACAAGAGTTGATCTACCACGAGATCGTAGAGGCTAAACCCTAGAAGCTAGCCTATGGTATGATTGTATGTTGTCCTACGGACTAAACTGTAACATCCTCGATGCGGCTATATCTCCCACGTGTCGGAGCACGACTTAGAGGCATAACCGCATTGAAGGCAATGTCGCAAGAGGGGTAATCTTTACACATCCCATGTACTGAATAAGAAAAAGGTACAGAGTTGGCTTACAATCGCCACTTCACACAATACATCAATAAAGCATTACAACATCCAGAAACAATCAAGGTCCGACTACGGAACCAAAATAAAAGAAGACTACCCCTAATGCTACAGATCCCCGATCGCCCCAACTGGGCACCACTACTGATCGTCTGGAAAGGAAAGGTAGTATCGTCCTGAGTCCTCATCGAACTCCCACTTGAGCTCAGTCGAATCTCCTAGAGTAGTATCATCAGTCCCTGCATCTGGTTTTGGAAGTAATCTGTGAGTCACGGGGACTCAGCAATCTCACACCCTCGATCAAGACTATTTAAGCTTATAGGAAGGGTAAAAGTATGAGGTGGAGCTGCAGCAAGCACTAGCATATATGGTGGCTAACATACGCAAAAGAGAGCGAGAAGAGAAGGCAAAGCACGGTCGTGAACTAGAAGTGATCAAGAGGTAATCCTGAAACTACTTACGTTCAAGCATAACTCCAACACCGTGTTCACTTCCCGGACCCCGCCGAGAAGAGACCATCACGGCTACACACGCGGTTGACGCATTTTAATTAAGATAAGTGTCAAGTTCTCTACAACCGGACATTAACAAATTCCCATCTGCCCATAACCGCGGGCACGGCTTTCGAAAGATCAAAACCCTGCAGGGGTGTCCCAACTTAGCCCATCACAAGCTCTCACGGTCAACGAAGGATATTCCTTCTAGCGGGAAGACCCGATCAATCTCGGAATCCCGGTTACAAGACATTTTGACAATGGTAAAACAAGTCCAGCAAAGCCGCCCGATGTGCCAACATCCTGATAGGAGCTGCACATATCTCGTTCTCAGGGCAACACCGGATAGGTCAAGCTACGAGTTAAACCAGCCCTCGAGTTTCCCTGAGGTGGCCCCGCAGGCTGCCCGGTTTGGACCAACGCTTAGACAAGCACTGGGCCGGGGGGTTAAAATAAAGATGACCCTCGGGATGCGAGACTCCCAAGGGAAAAGGCTAGGTGGCAAAATGTAAAACCAAGGTTGGGCCTTGCTGGAGGAGTTTTATTCAAGGCGAACTGTCAAGGGGTTCCCATTATAACCCAACCGCATAAGGAACGCAAAATCGAGGAACATAACACCGGTATGACGGAAACTAGGGCGGCAAGAGTGGAAAGTTACACAAGGCATAAGGCCGAGCCTTCCACCCTTTACCAAGTATATATGTGCATTAAATAAATAAGAGATATTGTGATATCCCAACAAATATCCATGTTCCAAAAAGGAATATACTCCAATCTTCACCTGCAACTAACAACGCTATAAGAGGGGCTGAGCAAAGCGATAACATAGCCAAACAACGGTTTGCTAGGACACAGTGGGTTAGAGGCTTGGCTTAAAAATATGGGAGGCATGATAAAGCATGTGGTAGGTATCGTAGCATAGGCATAACAAAGAGCGAGCAACTAGCAAGCAAAGATAGAAGTGATTTCGAGGGTATGGTCATCTTGCCCGCAAAGTTCTCCGAGAAGACGAAAGCTTGAACCTCGTAAACGTACTCAACAGGTTCCTTGATCACGTACTCGTCTCCCGGCTCTACCCAAAGCAAGAACAACAAGCAAAGGGAGACATAATCAACCACGTGCAATGCACAAGCAACATGATGCAAAACATGGTATGATAAGCGGGATGCGATATGCGATGCATATGCATGTTTCGGAAAGGAATGAATGAACCTGGCCTCAACTTGGAAAACCAAGAGCGCCACTAGAAAGAGGAGTTGATTTCGGTCAAAATCGATATTAAGATCACCGGAATCAGATGCACGGTTTGGAAATGACAAGCAAAACAAATATGGCACCGATCTGTGATTAACTGCACGAGGCCATCTAAATGCATCAAGAACAACAAGCTACTGCACTCTAACATAACAACAAAGCACATGGCAGGGATCCACTCAAGACGCTTGACAAAAGATGAACACTGAGCTACGGCTAATTCACTCAATAGCAGGTTCAAACAAGCATGGCAAAAGTGCAAAAGATAACAGGTTACAGACTTAGTGAAAAACAACCTCTCCGAGAAAGTCAACGGGACGGAGCGGTGCGGGATGACGAGATCCGGCACGTGGGGAGGCGTTTGGATGGCGGGGTTGGTGGATCTGGTCCCGATCCACGGGACCTCGCCGGAGATGACGGAGATGGCCGGACTGGTGGCCGGAGACGGCGCGCGTTGGAGGGCGAGGCGCGGCGACCGGACGGAGGACGGCGGCGTGCTCCTCCACGGGCGGCGACGGCGCGAAGATCCGGTGGCCCGACTCAGGCGGCGTGAGTCCGGGCGGCGGGCGCGCTCGCCATCGGCGATCGTCGGCGGGGAGACGGCGCGGCGGGGCGGCGAAGAAGCGGCGGGGAAGGAGGCAAGCGCGGGCGGCTAGGGCGCTCGGCCAGGCGGCGGTGGGATCTGGGCCTGTGCAGGCCCGCGACAGGCTCCGCAGGCCACGGCGGTGGTGGAACGGCGACGCGATAGGTGGCGGGCGCCGGCGAGGCGAGGCGCGAGGTGGCGGCGGCGCAGGGCGAGCCCGGTTCGGCCCGGGGCGGGCCGGATCTGGGCCCCGGGAGGATGGCGGCGAAGTGGGCGCAGGGGAGGTGAGGTGGCGGCTCGGGATTGGTCGGGGAGGCAGCGGTGATGACGTGGCGTGACGGGATTGGTCCGGGTGCGGCGTGGACGCGTCCGGCGGCGCGAGGGGAAGGATTTTTAGGGTTTCGTCCGCGAATTTTGGAGGGGATCACATATTTATAGGTAGAGGGAGCTAGGAGAGACCAAAAGAGGTGCGGTTTTCGGCCACGCGATCGCGATCGAACGACTGAGACGATGGAGGGGGTTTAGGTTGGTTTTGGGCCACTTTGGAGGGGTGTTGGTCTGCAACACACACGAGGCCTTTACTGTTACTCGGTTAACCGTTGGAGTATCAAACAAAGTCCAAATGGCACGAAACTTGACAAGAGGTCTACCAACAGTAAAACAAAGGCCGCTTGGCAAGTCTCGGTCCAATCCGAGAACGTTTAACACCCGCACACAAAAAGAGGCAGAAGAGGACGCCGGAGTACATAGGAGCGCCGGATTGCAAAACGGACAACTAGGAAAATGCTCAGATGCATGAGATGAACACGTATGCAAATGTGATGCACATGATGACATGATATGAAATCCATGACACGCAAGCTAAAGACAAGGCAACAATAGCGAATAACTGGAAGACACCTGGCACATCGGTCTCGGGGCGTTACATAAACCCTCCGGTTTACATAGACACCGGAGGGGGCTAGGCTTACACAGAGTCGGTTACAAGGGAGGAGATCTACACATCCGTATTGCCAAGCTTGCCTTCCACGCCAAGGAAAGTCCCATCCGGACACAGGACGAAGTCTTCAATCTTGTATCTTCATAGTCCGATAGTCCAGCCAAAGGATATAGTCCGGCTGTCCGGAGACCCCCTAATCCAGGACTCCCTAAGTAGCCCCTGAACCAGGCTTCGATGACGATGAGTCCGGTGCGCAGTTTTGTCTTCGACATTGCAAGGCGGGTTCCTCCTCCGAATACTCCATAAAAGATTTTGAACACCACAATAGTGTCCGGCTCTTCAAAACAAGTTCCACATACTACCGTAGAGAGAATAATATTTCCACAAATCTAATCTGCTGACGCGTTCTGACAGCACGACGTCATGTTGTGGCCCGGTCATTATCTGAACCATTTTTCTCAACCAGCACCGCACATAACGCGGGGCGGTTTTCTTGACACGTCTTGTCAAAGCAGAGACCGTGTCCCCCTTATTACGGGATTCTCATCAATACGGATGTGGGTAACCTAACCGCGCCATCAATTATGACGCCTGGGGAATATCAGGCAAGTGGGGAGGCACATCGCCTCTTCTGCCCTTATAAAGGGACAAGGATTCACCCCCTTTTACCCATGCCTTCTACCTCCTTGCTTATCCATTCTTACGCAGTCGAGGTCCAGCGCCCAAGCTCATGTTCTTCTTCTCAAACCACTCCAAGCATGTCCGGAGCAGGAGGCAAGTGGATGGTCTCCTCCGTCACGGAGGAGAACATCGCAAAGTTACGGGCAGCCGGATATCTGGCCGCGGATATCGCGCACCGGCTGCCAAATGCAGGGCAGGTCATCCCTATGCCCGAACCCCAAGAGAGGGTAGTTTTTATTACCCATTTCGTCCGCAGACTGGGATTTCCCCTCCACCCATTTGTCCACGGGCTCATGTTTTACCACGGGCTGGATTTTCATGATCTGGCCCCCAATTTCATCCTCAACATCTCGGCGTTTATCGTCGTGTGCGAGGCCTTCCTCCGCATCAGGCCCCACTTCGGCCTATGGCTGAAAACCTTCAATGTCAAACCAAAGGTGGTGGTCGGCCAGCAAACAGAGTGCGGAGGCACCATGGTGGGAAAAATGCCTAACATCACCTGGCTCGAGGGCACCTATGTGGATACCATAAAGGGGTGGCAATCGGGGTGGTTCTACATCACCGTGTCGCGCGACTCCAGCTGGGTGGCGGCCCCTAAATTTCGATCCGGAATCCCCACGCGGCTCACCTCCTGGAAAGAGAAGGGCCTGTCCTGGGGTTCTTTGATAGAGCTGACCGGACTCCAGACCTGCATCAGGAACATGATGAACAAGAAAATCAAGCTCGTCAACGTGCTCCAGGTCATGCTCTTCCGCCGGATTCTCCCGTGTCAACAACGGGCATTCAATCTGTGGGAGTTCGACCCGGCCAAGCACCAGACGCTGCGAGAGCTCTACGACATGATGCATGAGGACATATGGAGGGTGTTGTTCAAGGGTGCCGAGGTACCTCCTTCCCTCACCGAGGACCGTGGACTCAGCGCCAAGCGCCGAGCCAGTCCGGTAAGTTTTTATATTTCACAGGGTATTTATTTGCCCCAGTTAAGTCATATGCAGGATCTAAGCTTCTATGTCATTAACAGGACTGGATAAAGACAGCAGAGCAGCTTGATTGCCCAGCCCCCTGCCCGAAGATCCTGCAGACGCTCTCCTAACGGAGATGCTGACTCCTGCACCTTACGTGGTGCCGGTGAAGAAGACCAAGAAGAAGGCCACGGGGACCCAAAAGGGTCTCCGGCGCAAGGTTGTATCGGACTCATCGTCCGATGACTCCAACGCGCACTCCTCCCACGAAGATGAGGAGGAGGAAGAGAAAATTTCTCCCCCCAGCCAGGGGAGACAAGAAAAGGAAGGCCGATCCAATTGGGGAGGCCGAAGGGTCCAAGAAGGGAAGGACCCTTCATCCGGACTGCTCCACTACGGCCGCCCACAACGACGACGAGTGGTTCCCCAGGGACAAGCCCCTGGCGAAGTCATAAGTATCTGGATACCATAGTAATTCATAGTATGTTTTATGGCACTGCTTCTACTTATGACGAATATGATTATGCAGCCCGTCCTGAGCCCGTATCGACGTATCGTCGGACGGTTCTTTGGACTCGTCGGATATGAATAGCGATTCTCTTCCGACCGCCTCCACCCCTTGCCCTGCGGACAACGTCGAAGTGTTGTCCCAACAGGCACCGGGCCAAGGGGAGGCAGTCTTGGGGGCGCCCCGAGGCGACCTTCCGGACCCTGGGTGCAAAGGGAGCAAAATTCCCACGGGCTCCAAGTTCGCCCCCCAGTAGAACACTACGCTGGAACCTTCGGTAGTTCCGGACTCCAGCAGGAAAACCCCGTGAAGAGGGGAAAGCCACCCGTGCCGGTGACCTCTGTCCAACCAGAGGCACCGGACAACTTGCTAGAAGCACTTCGCGGCGCTTCCATCGACGAAGAGCACCACACTATCATGAGTGCGGTGATTGAGAAAGTACAGTCCACCAAAAACGGACTGACCGAAGCTTGTGCTAGCCTCCTAACAGGCTTTGAGGTAAGTAATGAAAATGTGAAAACTATTACCGCATAGATAGTAGCCCCTGATGCTATGTTCAGCGTTCACAAAGAAAAGGCGAATAGAGGATCAAATGATAACTCAGGAGTCTAATCAGAAAAATGTCTATGTGTATGTGCAGGCTTCACTGCTGGCCGCTGCCGCATGTACTGCGGAGGTCTCTGCACTGAAGCAGGACCTAGAGCGGTCCGAGGACGAGCTCGGCCTTACCAAGAGGCAGCTCGAGGAGAGCAAAGGTAAGCAATACCTTTGTCTATATATTTAAAAGGAAGTACGGGTGTAAAGTAATAGGATCATCATGGATTTGCCACTACGGCCGAAGTGGCGACCCTGAAGAAGGCGCAGTCCGAGGCCGAAGATAAGGCGGCCAAGGAGCGCAGTGAGCGGGAGAAGCAAGAAGCCGGAGTAGGCGAGGTGCAGCAAGAGCTCGAGGCTCTCACCAAAAAGCACGAGTCCTTGGAGCTTGACTCTAAGACGCAAGAGTCCGAGCTCGCGCAGGCGCTAGAAAGCGTGCGGAGCGCCAAGGCCGAAGCCCACAAGGCCCTCCAGGAGATTGATGCGGTGAAGAAGATAGCAGCGGGCAAGGCATTCATTATGCAAAGCAAGTATGTGGAGGAAACTTTCCTTTTACTTACCCGAGTTCGGAGCTCTCCAGGGGCGTTCGCAGATCTTCCCTGCAGTGTACTGGATGCCGTGGAGTTTTACCGAGCTCAGGAGGGGAGCTCAACAAAAAAGTTGTTCCGGTCTCAGTATACTAGGACCGAACATCCCGTGCCCTTGAGCGACCAGCTGAAGCAATTGGTCGACCTTCACAAGGCGGCCGAACAGGCCATGAGGGGCCTTATAGTCCGGATGTGGCCTGGCGAGCCCCTACCCGGCAGCTACTTCGGTCTGGTGAGACGGCTTGTGGATGCCTGCCCACGGCTTGAGGTTATAAAGCGGTCTGTCAGCATCGAGGGTGTGCGCAGGGCTTTTGCGCGGGCGAAGGTGCACTGGGCAAAGCTGGACACCGTGAAGCTGGTGAAGGAGGGGCCGCCGGAGGGCAAGGAGCATCGCTGCCCCCAAATGTATTATGAGAGTGTCCTGAAGGGTTCCCGCCTTGTGGCGGATGAATGTGCCAGGGATGTAATTTTTTAATGAACATGCTCATGTGATCATGTAATATGAAACGAGTTCATTTGCGCCATGCGACACTTTCTTAATTTAAAATATTACCTTCTGTGCGGTCGTTTATAAAATCTGAGAGTTGGCCAGTCGTCGACTTCTGCCCCCATGTAACTAGTACTGGGGTGTTCGGGATAAACCTGAGCACTCTTTACCCCAATTTTGGGTCCTTCACGGGAGGTGTTCAGCGCAACGAACTAGGCAATCAGACTATAAGGCTTTATCACTCTCACTTAGCCATAGAAGTCTACAATTTTAAATTTTGGCGAAGCCCCTAGTATTCGGAAGGCCGAATTTGGGGCGCTATACACGCCTAAGCCGGACAAGGCCGACTCCTCGCCCAAAGCGGAAAAAGTCTGTAAGGACTTGAGACCTCTCGAACAGCGACCAGTCTCTCGCCTTATCATGACAGTCAGTTTTCGGCTTTCTCTACTGAGGTGTTCGTCCGAAAGAACCAGGACACAATCACAGTAGTTCTTCCACCGCTACCTTAGCCGATATTGTGGAACGTAAGGTACCAAAGCATGGGAGCCGGGCAAACCCAACTATTGACCCAAGACATGATTTGGAGTTGATGCATATAATGCTATAAGTTCGGGGTGCCGCACTATCAAAAGTGTTCTGACTTCTCGTGCCGTATTATGGGGTAAACAAAAGCCCCTAGCGTACTGACCGTACCCAAATGTACGGGTACGGATTGTCGTAGACGAACATATAAGAAAGAAAAAGGATGAATAATGCAATAATAGACTAATCCTATGCACTGTTATTTAAATAATACGACGAAGCGTATTGGTACAAGTAGTGCAATAAGCAGAAAGTAGGACTATTTGACATGTCCTATCCCAGGGCAAGCTACATATAGTAGAAAGCGGGTATGTCGATTATTATTAAAGACCACCTGGGGGTTCCCGTGTACATCGTAGCTTCTGGGCTCCTGGTTGTTCCTTCCGTGATGTGTCCGGCAATCGTACTGCCGGAAAGGGCTTCTAGAGGGTTAGGTCCTGAAAGAGAAAAAAAGATAAAGGTATACAACCCCTAGGGCGGTTGAGCCACATTGCGGGACATACCCTGATCGTGCCCCCGCCTATGTCCATGGTACTTTCAGTGTGTAGTTATGTACGCGCGGCACGAGTTTCGTCGCTTGACTGGGACTGTGTAACACCCTCGATGCGACTATATCTCCCACGTGTCGAGGCACGACTTAGAGGCATAATCGCATTGAAGGCATATGTCGCAAGTGAGGTAATCTTCACACAACCCATGTAATATAATAAGGGAAATAGATACATAGTTGGCTTACAATCGCCACTTCACACAATTACGTGAATAAAGCATTACATCATCCAAATACACTCAAGGTCCGACTACGGAACCAAAATAAAAGAAGAACCCCAAATGCGACAAGGTCCCCGATCGACCCCAACTGGGCTCCACTACTGATCAACTAGAACGAAACAACACAAAGGACAAGATCTTCATCGAGCTCCTCCTGAGCTGGGTTGCGTCATCTGTACGGACTCATCGGCACCTGCAAGCTGGTTTTGGAAGTATCTGTGAGCCACAGGGACTCAGCAATCTCGCACCCTCGCGATCAAGACTATTTAAGCTTATGGGTAAGGTAAAGGTATGAGGTGGAGCTGCAGCAAGCGACTAGCATATATGGTGGCTAACATACGCAATGAGAGCGAGAAGAGAAGGCAAAGCACGGTCGAGAAAGTATGATCAAGAAGTGATCCTAAACAACCTACGTCAAGCATAACTCCAACACCGTGTTCACTTCCCGGACTCCGCCAGAAAGAGACCATCACGGTAACACACGCGGTTGATTCATTTTAATTAAGGTCAACTTCAGGTTTTCTACAACCGGACATTAACAAATTCCCATCTGCCCATAACCGCGGGCACGGCTTTCGAAAGTTCAAATCCCTGCAGGGGTGTCCCAACTTAGCCCATCACAAGCTCTCACGGTCAACGAAGGAATAGACCTCCTCCCGAGACATTCCGATCAGACTCGGTATCCCGGTACAACAAGACATTTCGACAGTGTAAAACTAAACCAGCAACACCGCGTAAGGAACACAGCGTAAAACCAAGGTTGGGCATTGCTGGAGGAGTTTTATTCAAGGCGAACTATCAAGGGGTTCCCATTATAACCCAACCGCGTAAGGAACACAAAATCCGGGAACATAACACCGATATGAAGGAAACTAGGGCGGCAAGAGTGGAACAAAACACCAGGCATAAGGCCGAGCCTTCCACCCTTTACCAAGTATATAGATGCATTAATTAAATAAGATATATTGTGATATCCCAACAAGTAAACATGTTCCAACCAGGAACAACATCTCCATGTTCCAACAAGGAACAAAACTTCAATCTTCACCTGCAACTAACAACGCTATAAGAGGGGCTGAGCAAAGCGGTAACATAGCCAAACAACGGTTTGCTAGGACAAGGTGGGTTAGAGGCTTGGTTCAAAAATCTGGGAGGCATGATAAGCAAGTGGTAGGTATCGCAGCATAGGCATAGCAAAAGAGCGAGCAACTAGGAAAGCAAAGATAGAAGTGATTTCGAGGGTATGATCATCTTGCCTGAAATCCCGCAAGGAAGAAGAACGAGTCCATGAAGAAGATAAACGGACGTAGACGAACGGATCCTCACAAGCGCGACATTAACGGAACCAACCCGAAGAAGCAAACACCGGAAAATAAAGCACACCCATAGTAAACAACCAACAAATCAACATGGCATGATGCACAATCGAGTATGATGCATGTCCGGGTTAATGAGGCATGACATGGCAAAGTGCACAAACAATCCTACAAATTAAGTGGAGCTCAATATGCAACGAGTTGCATATTGACGAAACACCACGTCGATTATTTAGCTCTCTCCCGTTTAAGTACTCAACAATATTAAAAGTTGTTAAACATGGCAAGAGGTGAGGCATAACAAAACTACACCATCTAAACCATTTAAATGGGGCCGGATATAACAAACAACAAATCCGGTAAATCCCCATATGCCTTAGTAATTTATTGCAACAACAATTTAAACATTTCAATAGTTGTTATCATGATGCGGATGACATGGACAAGTTTATGCAATTTTTTATTGAAGTTGACAAGAGCAATAAGAAGCATTGGTCACCGTGGCGGAAACAAAAGGGGTGCCACGACAACGATACCGAAAATGACGCCACGGCAACATATCGGTTCCGATAACTCGATTGAGATGTCGGTGCAAAAGAAAGTGCAAAGAGCGTGCCATGCAAGATGGTGGGGTGATCCCGGTTACCGGGTTCCCACGTGTCAGCGGCATGGCAATGAGGAACGCGCAAGGAACAACTCGGACATGGTGCAAAACACGGGCATCTCATACAACCCACATTCGTTCTCGGAAGGTCATCTCGGGGTTATACCTTCGAAGCGTGCATTTTCTAAGTGAATCGGTTCGGAGGGGAAGTAGTCGTTCTCGCGATGGTAGTGGTTCACGTTTCGAAGAGGAAGTAATTGCTCATGTTCCGTAGATGTTCGGGGTCACGACAAGGAACTTGACGTCCACGGGGTCTTCACGGGTGGACGGTAGTGGTACACGTTTCGTAGACGTTCGAGCCATCTGGAGCGGTACTTGATGAATCCCGAAACGGACTTGGCGTCTTCGTGCGTAGGGGTACTTGGCATTTCCGGACACGATGGTAGAGGTACTTGACGCGTCGTTGTGGTACTTGGCAAAAATCACAGAGAAGATGCTTGGCGGTCCTGGTATGGTCTTGGCGTCCATGTAGTCGATCTTGCAGATCGGAGAAGCTGGTGGCGACTGGGCGCGACACGATGGGGCCCCTGGTCGCCGTAGAGGAAGCAGAGGATGGCGCAGGTCCAACGGCTGGGCTCCGGTGAGTCCCCCATGGACCGGGACGAGGAAGCCGCGGCCTCGGGCGCATGTGCAGGGGAGCACCGGGTCGGGAGGCGCGGGATACGCGCCGGGCGGCGAAGCGAAGCAGTGGGCGGCTCCACGGGCCAGACGGCGATGGGATCTAGGCGCGATCAAGGATGCGGTGGTCGGGGAGGTCTCGCGTGCGGGGCGAGGAAGGGCGAGGAGAGGGGCAGCGCAAGGTGGAAGAGAGGAGTGGGATCGGGGTGCGAGGGAAAGATGGGGGTCGAGCACGAGAGAGAGAGATCGAGGGAAGGAGGAGGTCGAGCGAGGAGGAGGCAGAAGGGATCGGGCGAGGCGCTCCTCTCGTGCGTGCTGACGGCGCGAGGGAGGAGACGAGGGAGAGTGGGAGATCGGGCAGGGGGTTCGGGCTAGGGTTAGGAGGGATTGGTGGGGGCGGCTAGGCCTTGGCCTTGGGCCGGCGCGGGAGGTTGGGAGGCCCAAGCTGCTGGGCTCCTTCTCTCTCTTATTACTTTAGCAGAAAAGACCAAAAAAAGAGAGGAAAAGAAAGAGAGGTTTAGGAAAATATTTTGGACAAGGGGATAATTTCCCCGAACTCACGAAAATATGCTTGTTCCGAAAAAATAGAAAAAGCCAAGATTGGAAGATGTAAATTCAAACTCATTTGAATTTAATTCAAATGTGTTTGAACTAGGACTAGGTTCTAGGAGTTTCCAAAAATGTTGAAAATTTTGGTAGAGCTCCGGAAAATGATGAAAGAATAAATGGCAAGGTTCGAGGTCAAGCAGCGAGATAACAAAGGCATGGGGAAATTTGCAAGTGTGTTTTTGGTGATTCCATAAGAATGGATTATTTTATAATAGCTCCACTAATATCGGGAGGATATATTATAAAGAGAAATCATCCTTCCCTCGATTTAAATGGATCGAAGGTCCATACGATTTATTTAGTTGAGATGCAAAAGATTTATGAGATGATGGCATGATGACATGATGCAATGCACATGATGCAAAGATTAAATGCAACGGACCAAACCAACTCACATGACGAAAAACCCGGAAACCCTCGAAGGCATCTGAAGCTCCGGTCTTGGGGCGTTACAGACTAGGACGGGGCCGAATTACTAGGCGAGCTCTGAACGTGCCAGGCGCTCTTGTTGCAGTTTACTCCGGACTCGCTTGAAGGTGTCCGGGGGCTGTATCGCCGAGTTGGTGGTTTGCCTTAAAAGGCTGCTTTGTGCCTCTGCTACGAGGGATGCAGTGTGCTCCTCCGTGCGGAGCGAGCGTTCTGTGTTTCCATTCATTGTTATGACCACCCTAGGTCCTGGCATCTTGAGATTGAGGTATGCATAATGCGGTACCACATTCAATTTTGCAAATGCGGTTCGCCCGAGCAGTGCGTGATAGCCACTACGAAACGGGACGATATCGAAGATAAAATCCTCGCTTCGGAAGTTGTCCGAAGATCCGAAGACCACTTCTAGTGTGATTGAGCCCGTGCAATGGGCCTCTACATTTGGGATGACGCCCTTAAAGGTGGTTTTGGTGGGTTTGATCCTCGAGGGGTCTATACCCATTTTTCGCACTGTATCGTGATAAAGCAGGTTCAGGCTGCTACCGCCGTCCATAAGGACTCGAGTGAGGTGAAATTCGTCGATGATGGGGTCTAGGACTAGTGCGGCGGATCCACTATGATGGATACTAGTGGGGTGGTCCCTGCGATCGAAGGTGATCGGACAAGCGGACCATGGGTTGAACTTTGGGGCGACGGGCTCCATCGCATAGACGTCCCTTAGTGCACGCTTCCGCTACCTCTTGGGAATGTGGGTTGCGTATATCATGTTCACCATCTTCACTTGTGGGGGGAACCACTTCTATCCTCCCGTGTTCGGCGGCCGGGGCTCCTCCTCGTCATCACTATGCAGCCCCTTGTCCTTGTTTTCGGCATTTAACTTGCCGACCTGCTTGAACACCCAGCATTCTCTATTGGTGTGATTGGCTGGCTTGTCGGGGGTGCCATGGATTTGCCATGAGCGATCCAGTATGTGATCCAAACTGGACGGAGCCGGAGTACTTTTGAATGTCTTTTTCCGCTGACCGGATCTAGAGCCTCTGAATCCAGCATTGACTGTCGTATCCTTAGTGTTATTGCCGTTGTTACGGCGCTTTGGTCTGTTACGGCGTGGTCTGCCGTTGGCATCTTTGGTATCCGAAGTGTCCGGATTCCTTGATGTGTTGTTGCTGCGAGCCAGCCAGCTATCCTCGCCCGCGCAAAAGCGGGTCATGAGTGTCGTGAGGGCTGGCATAGACTTCGGCTTCTCCTGGCCGAGGTGCCAGGCAAGCCACTCATCACGGATGTTATGCTTGAATGCCGCTAGGGCCTCTACATCCGGACAATCGTTGATTTGGTTTTTCTTTGTTAGGAACCGTGTCCAGAATTGTCTGGCCGATTCCCCTGGCTGCTGAGTTATATGGCTCAAGTCATCAGCATCCGGTGGTCGCACATAAGTGCCCTGGAAGTTGTCAAGGAATGCGTCTTCCAGATCCTCCCAACTGCCGACAGAGTCTGCTGGCAAGCTATTCAGCCAATGCTGAGCCGGTCCTTTGAGTTTTAGTGGGAGGTACTTGATGGCATGTAGATCATCACCGCGACCCATGTGGATGTGAAGGAGGAAATCCTCAATCCATACAGCGGGATCTGTTGTACCATCGTACGATTCGACATTTACGGGTTTAAACCCCTCTGGGAATTCGTGATCCATAACTTCATCAGTGAAGCATAGGGGGTGTGCGTCGCCTCTGTGCCGGGCTATATCACGACGCAGTTCATATGAGTCTTGTCTGCTGTATTTGACCCGGCCGAATTTACCTTTGGTGTATTCGGCGCGACGATCATCGTCCCGTATTAGCGCATGTGCCCGTGACCCGTATATTGACCTTGCGAGTTTTGCCCTCCTGTCCAATACATCTCGCAGGTCCCGTGTGTTGCCCTGGGCCTTGGTATTTTTGATTGAGTGGCAGCGGGGTGCAGGATGAACTTCAGGCTGAAATGCCTCTTTGGCTCGGCCACGTGGTGGTCGGTCAGCCGCATCGTACACTAGTGATGGAGGCTTCAATGCTTCCTTCTCGAGGTGAGGTAGCAACCTGCGTTTTGGGTAACTCTTGGAGGGGCGCTCGAGTTCGTATTCCTCGGCCGCAAGGACTTCGGTCCATCTGTCTGCTAGCAAGTCTTGATCAGCTTGAAGCTGTTGTTGCTTTTTCTTTAGGCTATTTGTTGTGGCCATAAGCCGACGCTTGAAGCGCTCCTGCTCGACGGGATCCTCAGCCATGATAAATTCGTCATCGCCAAGGCTCACATCGTCTTCAGAGAGAGGCATGTAATTGTCCTCCTCCGGTTCTCCATCTGCTGCCTGCTCTGGAGGGCTAGCTTGTTCATCCTTCGGCTCTACATCGTGCCGGAGGGAATTGTGGTTGTCTTCGGCACTATCCAGAGTGTTATTGTCTCCTGTGCCGGTATCACTACTTTTGCTGTGGCGGGACTTAGAGCGGCGCAGCTGACATCGGCGCTTGGTTTGCTTCTTGGAGGGGTCATCCTCCGCTGTCTCGTCGCCATTGCCTTCTTTGGGGGTGTCCACCATGTATATATCATATGATGAGGTGGCGGTCCAGCGCCCTGTGGACGGTGGTTCCTGTTCATCTCCTGCATCGTCGTCCATGCCGTCGATGTCTTCGGAGTCTAAGTCGAGCATGTCAGTTAAATCGTCGACAGTGGCCACTAAGTGGGTGGTGGGTGGGCAGCGAATTTCTTCGTCATTCGCATCCCATTCTAGCCGGACATAGTTCGGCCAAGGTTCTCCTGACAAGGAGAGAGACCTTAATGAATTTAGCACATCGCCAAAAGGCGAGTGCTGAAAGATATCCGCGGAGGTGAACTCCATGATCGGTGCCCAGTCAGATTCGACGGGCACGGATGTAAGTGGCTCGGAGTCCGTGGCCGGAGATGAATCCAGTGGTTTGGCAACACGGCTCTCGTAAGGGGTGAAGTTAGTATCCGGCTCCATCGCCGCTGAGAGTGTGGCCTCTGTGGCGGGGTCAATCCCTCCGTCCATGGATGGCGCGATTTGTTCCGGATCGAAGGCCGGAGTAGTTGCAGATGCGATCTCCCAAACACTGTATGACACCAGAGTTACGTCATGCTCGTCATGACTGTGCGGTGCACCTGACATGGGCTCTAATCCGTCGAAGATCAAGTCTCCGCGGATATCGGCAGTGTAGTTTAAGTTCCCGAACCTGACCTGATGCCCAGGGGCGTAGCTCTCGATCCGCTCCAGATGGCCAAGTGAATTGGCCCGCAGTGCGAAGCCGCCGAATACGAAGATCTGTCCGGGGAGGAAAACCTCACCCTGGACCGCATCGTTACCGATGATCGAAGGAGCCATCAAGCCTTACAGTGACAGCACAGTGGAACTCTCAATGAAAGCACCAATGTCGGTGTCAAAACCGACGGATCTCGGGTAGGGGGTCCCGAACTGTGCGTCTAAGGCGGATGGTAACAGGAGGCACGGGACACGATGTTTACCCAGGTTCAGGCCCCCTTGATGGACGTAATACCCTACGTCCTTCTTGATTGTTCTTGATGATATGAGTATTACAAGAGTTGATCTAGCACGAGATCGTAGAGGCTAAACCCTAGAAGGTAGCCTATGGTATGATTGTATGTTGTCCTATGGACTAAACCCTCCGGTTTATGTAGACACCGGAGGGGGCTAGGGTTACACAGAGTCGGTTACAAGGGAGGAGATCTACACATCCGTATTGCCAAGCTTGCCTTCCACGCCAAGGAAAGTCCCATCCGGACACGGGACAAAGTCTTCAATCTTGTATCTTCATAGTCCGACAGTCCGGCCAAAGGATATAGTCCAGCTGTCCGGAGACCCCCTAATCCAGGACTCCCTCACCCCCTCTAGACACCTCTTCTCGATCCTTTCAATTGGTATCAGAGCATTGATCTCCATTGCTTTGGTTTGAACACCTTTGGAGGAAGATGGATGAATCTACGTTGGGGAGTCTTAGACGTAGAGTGCCTATTCTTGATGGAGAGTACTTTCATGAGTGAAAAAATGAGATGCTTGAGATTATCAATGAATATCATTTGACCAAGTACATTACTACTCCTTGTTGATCCCTTGCATCCCACACCCGATGAGGATCTTGACATGATTCGCAACCTTAGAACTATTAATCTTATTACTAGAGGTTTGCCTAGAAATTTGCTTGGTTGCTTGGCTACTCTTGATTGTGCCTACACCATATGGAGATTCCTTGAGGAATGTTTTCCAATCTATTCCTTGAGAAACTTAGATGAGATTCTTTATAAGTCTATTGCCTTGAGTAAGATGAGTTCCAATGATCCCAAATTTGGTGATTGTTTATTTGAGCTTACAAATCTCACGAGTGTTAAAGGAGATGTTGGAATCATTAGCAATATCATTTCCGAAGTCATTATAATTCATAGAGATGAACATTGTTACGGTCATACTTCTAATGAATCACTCTCTCTAGGAATAGATCCACCACATGACAATGTTGAACATGGATACTATGATGAGGATGATGATAGTGACTATGATCTTGATGATGCGATGAGACACTTTGTTCTTATGGCCAATCTTCGTGGCTACATGGTTGGGGGAAATGAATGGGTCCTTGATAGTGGATGTACCAATCATTTGACCGGAGACAAAGATATGTTTTGTGAGCTTGCTGAAAACGACGGCCCACGAAAGTATGTCACTTTCGGTGATAACTCAAAGGGTAAGGTGGTTGGCCTTGGTAAGGTGGCCATCTCACATGATAGCTCCATACAAAATGTTATGATCGTTGAATCTCTTGGCAACAATTTACTTTCTGTATCTAGGCTTGCTGACTTTGGTTTCAACGTCCTATTTACTAAAGTAGATTGCCAAGTGTTTCGTAGAGATAATCATAAAATGGTATTTATCGGTACACATAGAGGTGATCTTTACATTGTTGATTTGACCAAAAAGGCTCAATCTAGAACTTGCCTAATTGCTAAATCCTCGAAAGGTTGGTTGTGGCATACAAGGTTAGGTCATGTGGGCATGCGAAATCTTGATAAGCTTATTAAAGGTGATCATATCCTTGGAGTAAAAGATGTTATATTTGACAAGGATAGACTTTGTAGTGCTTGTCAAGCAGGAAAACAAGTTGGAGGAAGCCACCCCGTGAAGAATATTATGACCACGAGAAGACCGCTCGAGCTACTTCATATGGATCTTTTTGGTCCCAATTCCTATAAGAGTCTCGGTGGTAACTCATTCGGTCTAGTTATAGTTGATGATTTTTTAAGATTTACGTGGGTATTCTTTCTTGATGATAAATCGCACGTCCAAAAGATCTTCAAGAACTTCACTTGGAAGGCCCAAAATCAATTTGAAGTGAAGATCAAGAAGGTTCGCAGCGACAACGGAACAGAGTTCAAGAACGCAAATGTGGATACCTTTCTTGGCGAAGAAGGGATTTCACATGAGTTCTCGGCTACGTACATGCCTCAACAAAATGGAGTTGTTGAGAGGAAGAAATGAACTCTTATTGAGATGGCGAGGACGATGATTGATGAGTACAAGACTCCAAAGCACTTTTGGGCGGAAGCTGTTGAGACAGCTTTTCATGCAACAAATTGCTTGTATCTTCACAAGCTACTCGGCAAGATGACATACGAGCTCCTCACCGGTAACAAACCCCAAGTTGGATACTTTCGAGTATTTGGCTCAAAGTGTTACATTCTTGACAAGCATCATTGTTCTAAATTTGCCCATAAATCTCACGAATGTTTCCTACTTGGTTATGGCTCAAACTCTCACACTTACCGTGTCTACAACAATTTCACCCGAAAGGTTGAAGAGACGTTAGATGTGAAGTTTGATGAATCTAACGGCTCGCAAGTAGAGCAATTGCCAATTGATGTAGGAGATAAAGATCCTTCAGAAGCAAGCCAAGACTTGTCTATTGGCAAGATCCGTCCAACGGAGGTGAAGGAGAGTACCTCGTCCGTCCAAGTGGAAGCTTCTACCTCATGACAAGGTGAACTAAGAGTCGACATGGAAGCATCCACGAGTGGGACACACCAAGATGAAGAAAACGAGAAAGTACACCAAGATGAACCTCATCAACCTCCTTCTCCACCACGACAAGGAAATGACAACGTCAACAATGAAGAAGGACGAGTTGATGAAGAAGATGTTCCACCCCAAACAAAAAAAAGCTGTCACGAGTTCGAGCAAGAGTCGGTAGAGACCATCCCGTCGAGTAAATCTACAATGATATCCAAACCGCGAGAATAACTCGCTCTAAATCTCATTTGGCTAGTTTTTGTGAACATTATTCATTCACCTCTAGTATTGAACCTATGAAGGTTGAAGAAGCATTGAAAGATCTGGATTGGATAAACGCCATGCATGAAGAGCTACACAACTTTGAGAGAAATCAAGTGTGGACATTGGTCGAGAAGCCCGACAACAACCACAACATCATTGGTACCAAATGGGTGTTTCACAATAAGCAAGACGAAGATGGTCAAGTCGTCCGCAACAAAGCTCATCTCGTCGCCCAAGGCTACACTCGAGTCGAAGGTATGGACTATGGTGAGACATATGCCCCTGTTGCTATACTTGAGTCCATCCGCATCTTGCTTGCCTATGCTAATCACCATGATATCACTTTATACCAAATGGACATTAAAAGTGCTTTTCTAAATGGTGAAATTGAGGAGGAAGTTTATGTTAAGAAACCTCCCAGCTTTGTCAATCCTAAGAAACCCGATCATTTTTACAATCTTCACAAAGCTCTTTATGGTCTTAAACAAGCTCCTAAAGCGTGGTATAAATGCTTGACCAAGTTTCTTATTGAGAAAGGCTTTGAGATTGGAAAGATAAATTCTACTCTTTTTACTAAAATGGTTAATAGTGAATTATTTGTATGTCAAATTTATGTTGATGATATCATATTTGGTTCAGCTAACCCTCCTTTTAGTGAGAAGTTTGGAAAGCTAATGTCGGAGAGGTTTGAGATGTCTATGATGAGTGAACTCAAGTTCTTTTTTGGGTTGCAAATCAAGCAAACTAAGGAAGGCACCTTTGTTTCTCAAACAAAGTACACCAAGGACTTATTCAAGAAGTTCAACATGGTGAAAGCAAAGGTATGAAAACTCCCATGCCAACTAGTGGACATCTTGATTTTACCAAGGACGGCAAATCGGTTGACCAAAAGGTTTACCGCTCTATGATTGGTTCACTGTTATATCTATGTGCCTCCCGTCCCGATATCATGTTAAGTGTGTGCATGTGTGCATGATATCAAGCGCCCCCCAAAGAATGTCATCTTAAGGCTGTGAAAAGGATAGTGAGATACTTAATACATACACCAAATTTTGGCATTTGGTATCCTAAGAGGTCCTCTTTTGATCTTGTTGGCTATTCCGATTCGGACTATGACGGAGACAAGGTTGATAGAAAGTCCACTTCGGGTACTTGTCAATTTCTTGGTAGATCTCTTGTATCTTGGTCCTCCAAGAAACAAAATTCGGTATCCTTATCCACTGCCAAAGCGGAATACATTGCCGTTGGTTCATGTTGTGCTCAATTACTTTGGATGACCCAAACTCTTAAAGATTATGGGATCAATGTGAAACATGTTCCATTGCTTTGTGACAATGAGAGTGCTATTAATATCGCTCACAATCCCATGCAACATTCTCGAACTAAGCATATTGAAGTTCGTCATCATTTCATCCGAGATCATGTTGCTAAAGGGGACATTGACCTTAAACATGTTCGTACCGGTAAGCAATTGGCGGATATATTCACCAAACTGCTTGATGAGAAAGTCTCTTGCCGTTTGAGAGGTGAATTGAACATCATTGATGCTTCAAACTTGGAGTAGGAATTCCATTTGGATACATGCAAGGCATGAATATATGACTAACCCTTGATATTTCTCTTATGATGATATTCATATGTCTTGGATATATTTGCCCCCTTGCATGTTATCTAACTCTTGTGGGTACTTGGATGAATCTAAATCCATGAGAGTTCAACTCACTCACATCTTGAGCAATCTCTACATCACTAAGTCTCTACACAATGGTGGTTCAAGACAAGGAAGCATGAAACCCTTCAACATATCCTTTGACAAATTCTATATATCAAATTTAATGATTGGCATTTTGGATACACAAGTGCTCTTTCTTGCAAAACTAACCCGTGTAGGTAGATGAACTCAACTCCAAGTGGTGCTCCCAACCATTCTTGTGCTACATCAACCTTGAGCACCCCACGCAAGTTCAACTACATGATCAAGATCAACACCACTGAGGGAGTCCTGGATTAGGGGGTCTCCGGATAGCCGGACTATATCCTTTGGCCGGACTGTTGGACTATGAAGATACAAGATTGAAGACTTCGTCTTGTGTCTGGATGGGGCTCTTCTTGGCATGGAAGGCAAGCTAGGAAATACAGATATGTATATCTCCTCCCTTGTAACCGACCTTGTGTAACCCTAGCCCCCTCCGGTGTCTATATAAACCGGAGGGTTTAGTCCATAGGACAACATACAATCATACCATAGGCTAGCTTCTAGGGTTTAGCCTCTACGATCTAGTGGTAGATCAACTCTTGTAATACTCATATCATCAAGAACAATCAAGCAGGACATAGGGTATTAACTCCATCAAGAGGGCCCAAACCTGGGTAAACATCGTGTCCCCTGCCTCGTGTTACCATCCGCCTTAGACGCACAGTTCGGGACCCCCTACCCGAGATCCGCCGGGTTTGACACCGACATTGGTGCTTTCATTGAGAGTTCCACTGTGTTGTCACCGTAAGGCTTGATGGCTCCTTCGGTCATCGGTAATGATGCGGTCCAGGGTGAGGTTTTCCTCCCCGGACAGATCTTCGTATTCGGCGGCTTCACACTACGGGCCAATTCGCTTGGCCATCTGGAGTAGATCGAGAACTATGCCCCTGGCCATCAGGTCAGATTTGGAAACTTGAATTACACGGCCGACATCCACGGAGACTTGATCTTCGACGGATTCGAGCCCATGCCAGGTGTGCCACTCAGTCGCGACGAGCATGACGTAACTCTACCGTCGGACAATGTTCGGGAGATCGCATCTGCAACTACTCCGGCTATCAATCCGGAGCAAATTGCGCCATCTGAGAGAGGAGGGATATACCCCGCCATGGAGGTTGCACTCTCAGTGGTGATAGAGCCGGATACTGACTTTACCCCTTACGAGAGCCGCGTCGCCGAACCACTGGATTCTTCTCCAGCCACGGGCTCCGAGCCGCCTACATCCGCACCCATCAAATCCGATTGGGCGCTGATCATGGAGTTCACCTCCGCGGATATCTTTCAGCACTCACCTTTCAGCGATGTGCTAAATTCTTTAAGGTCTCTCTCCCTATCAGGAGAACCTTGGCCGAACTATGTCCGACTAGAATGGGATGCGGACGACGAAGAAATTCACTGCCCACCCACCACCCACCTAGTAGCCACTGTCGACGACTTAACCGACATGCTCGACTTTGACTCCGAAGACATCGACGGTATGGACAACGATGCATGAGACGAACAGGAACCACCGCCCACAGGGTGCCGGACCACCACTTCACCACATGACATATACATGGTGGATACACCCACAGAGGGCAATGGCGAAGAGACAACGGAGGATGCCCCCTCCAAGCAACCCAAGCGCCGACGTCAGCAGCGCCGCTCTAAGTCCCGCCATAGCCAAAACAGCGATAACAGCGCAAGAGGAAATAACAGTCTAGTCGACTCTAGAAGAAAGGATGACTGCACCACCCCGGTGGCAGAGCACGATCAAGATGCAAACGGCGAACATAGTACGGATCCGGCGTCCAAACACGGCGACGCCAAGGATAAACCTCATCAAACCCCGTCTGGGGAGGAAAACAGTCCGGACGAAGATGCACACATCATCCCGGAAACGCACTTGGAACAAGAGAACCTCCGCAGAAGGCTTATTGCCCTAGCGAGGAGCCTGAAGAAACAGAAGCAAAGGCTTAAGGCCGCACAAGATACGGTCAACAGCAGGTGGAACAAAGTGCTCAACAAGGAAACAAAGTACGGTGGAAGTTACCACACAAATAGCTATCCAAAGCGCAAGCTATTACCGGAATTCGACGATGAGGCCTTAGAGCCCACACAGCTGAAGAATGATATGGCCAACCGGCCGGATCCACCACCTTGTGAACGCGATAGAGCGGCTAACAAAGTCACGCACAAGTCAACACACGATCTACGTGAGAACTTGCGCCAAAAATCCGGCACGACTAGATCCATCTATGGATCTAGGAAACGCGCTACGGTACAAAACCAAAACCGAATACTACAACCATTCGAACACCATGGCACATCCCAATACAGGGGTGCCGCACACCCCTTATGTTTCACTGATGAGGTGCTGCATCACGAATTCCCAGAAGGATTCAAACCGGTGAACATAGAGGAGTACGACGGGACCATAGACCCCGGAGTATGGATCGAGGACGTTATCCTCCATATTCATATGGCTCGCGGAGCCGATCTCCATGCCATTAAATACTTGCCTCTCAAGCTTAAGGGGCCAGCTCGGCACTGGCTGAAAAGCCTCCCCGAAAACTCAATTGGAAGTTGGTAGGAGCTCGAGGACGCTTTTCGGGCTAATTTTCAAGGGACTTACGTCCGACCTCCGGATGCAGACGATTTACGTCATATAATCCAATAGTCCGGAGAGTCCGCCTAAAGCTTTGGAATAGGTTCCTCACTAAGAAGAACCAAATCGTCGACTGTCCGGACGCCGAAGCCTTAACAGCTTTTAAACACAGTGTCCGAGACGAATGGCTCGCCAGACACCTCGGCCAAGAAAAACCAAGAACAATGGCAGCCCTAACAAGCCTCATGACCCGCTTTTGTGCGGGCGAAGACAGCTGGTTGGCCCGTAGCAGCACCAGCGACCCAAGCACATCCGAAGTCAGGGATGGAATGGTAAACCACGACGCAACAAAAACAAGCGTCGAAATAAAGAAGGTAGCCCAGATAACACGGCGGTAAATGTCAGAATCAGGGGCTCTCGACCAGGTCAGCGGAAAAAGCCTTTCAAAGGCAGCAGAGAAGGACAATCTGGCCTAAACAAAATTCTTGACAAGCTCTGTCAGATTCACGGCACCCCCAACAAACCTGCAAATCATACCCACAGAGAATGTTGGGTCTTCAAGCAAGCCGGTAAGCTAAACGCCGAACACATAGGGGAGGAGACACCAAGTGAAGACGAGGATGAACCTCGCCAGCAAAGCACCGAAGAACAGAAAAAGTTCCCCCCAGAGGTTAAAATGGTAAACGTGGTCCATGTGACGAAGAGGAGAAGCAAGCATGCACTCCGAGATACACGCGCCATAGAGCCCGTCACCCCTAGGATCAACCCCTGGTTGGCCTGCCCGATCACTTTTGATCATAGGGATCACGCAACAAATATCCGGCACGAAGGACTGGCGGCCTTGGTGTTCGACCCAATAATAAACAGGTACCATCTTACCCGAGTCCACATGGACGGCGGCAGTGATCTAAATCTGACATATCAGGACACAGTCCGCAAAATGGGGATAGACCCGACACGAATAAGCCACAATAATACTACCTTCAAGGGAGTAATACCAGGCCAAGAGGCCCGCTGTACGGGCTCTCTACTGCTAGAGGTGGTATTCGGTTCTCCTGATAACTTCCGAAGCGAAAGGTTAACTTTCCACGTCACTCCATTCCAAAGTGGTCATCAAGCACTACTCGGAAGAACGTCTTTCGCTCGTGTTGACGCAATACCGCATTATGCTTTTATCAAGCTAAAAATGCCCGGTCCACGTGGCATCATCACAATTAGCACAAATACCGAACGTTTCTTACGTACGGAAGAGGATCCGGTAGCTCTAACAGCCGCGAACTAGACGGCCTCACCAACCAGGAAAAATGGCAGGTCGTCAAGACCACAGACACGGTTAGACGAGTCCGGCGTTCCATCACATATACATGAGATTGGTTTGACGATCAAACCCTCAAAGACGATACCAGGGGCTTCCCGCGTGTAATCAGGGCCAGCCCGGCTCAACTTGACTTCTCTTGAATTTTGATAGTTCATTGATAACAACCAATTCTTATTTTTTTGGCACGACAACTTTCACCTAAGTTATTTCCTTTTACAGATGACAATCGTGCTACACCCATCCAGGACACGGCACAACGGAGACACAGGCGCAAACGTGTAGCAGGGACCTGCGTAAACCTTTTTTATTGTCTCTTGTTGCTCTCATCCTCCGGATACTCCATAAAACCGAGAAGGATGCTGACGTTATTGGCATGTGTCCACGTCAGGATATTGCACATACCTGGACACATGGGGTTTATTATTGAGGGCATTGTTTAGCCCGGTATATATTATAAAGACGAACACCTTAGGGAGTGTTCGGCGTCGCAAGTTTGGCCCTATATGCATCAGCTCCGAATCATGTCTTTCGTTAAATGTTGGGTTTGCCCGGCTCCCACGTTTTGGTACCTTACGTTCCGTTATATTGGCTAAGGTAGCACTGGGAGAACTACTGCGATTGTGCCCTGGTTCATCCGGATGAGCACCTCAGTAGAGAAAGCCGAAAACTGACTGTCATGATATAGCGAGAGACTGGTCAACCACTCGATGACTCAGCGGAATCTTCGGGATTCCTCCGCATTAACGAAGGGCCGTTTCCCGGTCAGGTACGCACGTGCCCCGTATACGGACGAGCGCAGAAGTACCAGGGGCTATATATTAGCCCCACCGTCAAACTCCTATGGCTAAGTGAAAGTGTTAAAGCAATATAGTCCGATTGCGTCATTCGCTGCGCTATCACCTCCTTAACGGACCAAGACGTTGGATCAAGAGTGGATATGCCTTTCTGCGAACACCCCCGCATTATACGCATGGGGGCGGAAGCCGACGACAACAAACTTTCAGGTTACATACACATATACATAAACGGCTGCACAGGAGGCATCACAGTACTTTCGGCCAAAAGTATAAATACATCCTTGATAATTCAATAAACATTGTTTCTACATTGGGAGTACATGTTACTAGAACATCATATTCTTCGAGCACTACGCCTCTATCGAACGAGTGCCTTCAAGAACTTCTTCAAAGTAGTGCTCGGCAGCCACTCGGCCTACAGCCGAACCCTGTGTCACAACAGTGGCGGCCTCCATCTCCGCCCAGTATGTCTTAACACGGGCAAAGGCCATCCGCGCACCCTCTATGCATGCCGATCTCTTTACAGCATCAATGCGTGGCACAACACCAAGGAATTGTTGCACTAAACTAAAGTAGCTATTCGGCCTTGGCCCTCCCGGCCACAGATGATCTACAACGGACCTCATGGCATGTCCGGACAACCTATGGAGCTCAGACCACTCGGCCATTCGCTCATTCAACAGTAGCGGACGGACTGGAGCATGAAACTGTGACCAGAACAGCTTCTCCACTTCGTGATCTTTCTGATCCTTGAAGTACTCGGCCGCATCAGCAGCACTTGCAGCCAAATCCACGTAGGTGTCCGCAGAACTCCATAGTCGGTCAAGAGGAGCATACTTCGGATCTCTGAATTTAGTCCGCAACAAGAAGGGCTTCCCAGACACGATATCTGCAGCTTGATGCAGCTCCTCCTTCGTCGCTCTAATTTTGGAGCGGGCTTCCTTGGCAGCTACCAGGGCCTTCTCCAGGTCCGTCGCCCTCGCTCGGCTTTCTTCTTCAAGAATCTGGTAACAGTCAGCGGCATCTTTTAATTCTATAGCCATTTTGTCTATTCTTTCCTTGCTCTCGCAATGTGCGGCCTGTTCGGCCCTTAGCTCTTTGGCCACCTTTAGAGTGGCTGCATTGCTACTCCTTGCTTGCTCCTTGGCTCGGGCCAGCTCCGCCCGAAGGGTCTCCACGGTGGCAGCCCCATCTGCAGTTACAACATATTAAAGATACTGGCATCATGCTCCTCTTATTATGTGACGATCACCAGAGAAATCACTCACCCTGTGCTTCGTCAAGCCGCTGGTTGACAAGCATGATATCGGCATCGGCCGCATCAGTTCGGCTAGCCACCGTAGCCTCAGCCACCTGCACATAAAGGCAGTCGGCTTATTACGCGGGAATATGATCCTCGGGTTGCCGCCGTTCTCGACGACAACCAGAGTCTCAGGGGCTACTATCTGCATAGGGCACACCTAACATGTGCGGTACTATCAAAAACATACAGTATTTCACGTACCTCAAAGCCCTTCAGCAGACTCATAAAGGCTTCGTGCAAACCGCTTTCAGCGGATGAAATCCTTTCAATTACCGTACCCATTAGCGTACGATGTGCTTCCAAGACAGCCGCTTGCCCCAGAAGATCCTTCAACGCGTCCGACCGCACACTGTACGGTTCCGGACCCTTGCTGACGCTCTCCTTAGAAGCCAGATACAGGGGATTCCGGGTAACCAAAGGGTTATCCTCTGGCCTTGGCGGATCCGGAGATATCCTCCGCGATGACACTTCAGGGTCGCCCGCCTCCGGAGGCGGGGTGTCAGGGGGAGGCATTTCGCCTTCCATCATCTCCGGAAGGAGATCCCCCAAAGACGAACTCTGTCGAGAAGGGCTACGATCCGGACTACAATTTATAAGCATCGGTTATTGTCTTCGGAAGTAAGGTAGGATATCTTCACTATTAAGTACTTCTCGATTACTTATAGCTCGGTAGAGGGCTGATCCCCGCACGGACACTATGCGGTGAGAATACCCTCCGAGGCAGGACCCTCTGGCGAGGATTTCTTCTCCCGTTTGGAAACCTTGGTTTCCGGATCTTCAGAGGTAGCCCTCTTCCTTCCCTGGGGAGAGAGAATGCCAGATTCTTCCCCCTGGTTATCCTCCCTCGCGGAGGAGCTCATTCCTCCGGTTGGAATGATGTAACGCCCTCGATGCGGCTATATCTCCTACGTGTCGAAGCACGACTTAGAAGCATAACCGCATTGAAAGCAATGTCGCAAGTGAGGTAATTTTCGCAAACACCCCATGTATATAAATAAAGGGGAAAGGTACATAGTTGGCTTACAATCGCCACTTCACACAATTACATAAATAAAGCATTACATCAACCAGATACAATCAAGGTCCGACTACGGAACCAAAATAAAAGAAGACTACCCCACAAGCTACACAGATCCCCGATCGTCCCGACTGGGCTCCACTACTGATCAACTAGAACGAAACAACACAAAGGACAAGATCTTCATCGAGCTCCTCCTGAGCTTGGTTGCATCACCTGCTCGGTAACATCGGCACTTGCAAACTGGTTTTGGAAGTATCTGTGAGTCAAGGGGACTCAGCAATCTCGCACCCTCGCGATCAAGACTATTTAAGCTTATAGGTAGGGTAAAAGGTATGAAGTGGAGCTGCAGCAAGCGACTAGCATATTTGGTGGCTAACATACGCAAATGAGAGCGAGAAGAGCAGGCAAAAGCATGGTCGAACAACTATGATCAAGAAGTGATCCTAGAACAACCTACGTCAAGCATAACTCCAACACCGTGTTCACTTCCCGGACTCCGCTGGAAAGAGACCATCATGGTTACACACGCGGTTGGTGCATTTTAATTAAGATCAACTTTAGGTTTTCTACAACCAGACATTAACAAATTCCCATCTGCCCATAACCATGGGCACGGCTTTCGAAAGTTCAAATCCCAGCAGGGTGTCCCAACTTAGCCCATCACAAGCTCTCACGGTCAACGAAGGATATTCCTTCTCCCAAGACATTCCGATCAGACTTGACATCCACGTTACAAGAAATCCTCGACAATGGTAAAACAAGTCCAGCAACAACGCCCGAATGTGCCGACAAATCCCGATAGGAGCTGCACATATCTCGTTCTCAGGGCACATCAGATTGTCCAAACTTCCGGTAGGCCAGCCCAGAGTTGCCCCTGGTGGCCACCGGCGGTTGACAGGTTGGACCAACACTCAAAGGGGGGTTAAAATAATGATGACCCTTGAGTCTACAGAACCCAAGGGAAAGAAAAGGCTAGGTGGCAAATGGTAAAACCAAGGTTGGGCATTGCTGGAGGAGTTTTATTCAAGGCGAACTGTCAAGGGGTTCCCATTATAACCCAACCGCGTAAGGAACGCAAAATCCGGGAATATAACACCGATATGACGGAAACTAGGGCGGCAAGAGTGGAACAAAACACCTGGCAAAGGGCCGAGCCTTCCACCCTTTACCAAGTATATAGATGCATTAATTAAATAAGAGATATTGTGATATCCCAACAAAATATCCATGTTCCAAACATGGAACAAGCTCCAATCTTCGCCTGCAACTAACAACGCTGGGGCTGAGCAAAGCGGTAACATAGCCAAACAACGGTTTTCTAGGACAAGGTGGGTTAGAGGCTAGGCTTAACAATATGGGAGGCATGATAAGCAAGTGGTAGGTATCGTGGCATAGGCATAGCAAAAGAGCGAGCAACTAGCAAGCAAAGATAGAAGTGATTTCGAGTGTATGGCCATCTTGCCTGAAATCCCGCAAGGAAGAAGAACGAGTCCATGACGAAGACAAACGGACGAAGTCGAACGAATCCTCACAACACGACGTTATCAGAACCAACCCGAAGAAGCAACACCGGGAAGAAGCAAACAATCATGGTAAACAACCATCACATAATCATGGCGTGATGCACAATCAAGTATGATGCATGTCCGGTTTACCGAAGCATGGCAAACAATCCTACAAATTAAGTGGAGCTCAACATGCAACTCCGTTGCATATTGACGAAACACCACGACAAGTTATTTAGTTTGATCTTGTTTATGTACCTAACAATATTAAATGTTGTTAAACATGACAAGAGGGTGAAGCAAAAGAAAACTACCTATCTAGGCATGTTTAAATGAGGCCGGAAACAACGAACAACAATTCCGGTAAATCCCCATATGCATATTTTGGTTATGGTACTGTTCTGCCCTAAACACAATTTTAGAGTTGTTAAACATGCAAAGCAAAGCCATCATGTTAAACTAGGCATTTTTCCACCCCATTTACATATAAAGTTTATTAAATTCCGAGTTACGGTTATTTAGTTATGAAATAAATCATTTTAGCAAGTTATTCAAGCAAATTTAAACAAACAACATTTTAAACATGGATGAAAATGACATATTATGAAACTAGATGAAATTCTAGTCATGTTTCATATTAAGTTTGTTTAATTTGGATGCACGGTTTGAGAGTTATTAAATGCATGAAGTTTAGGGGCTAATCTGCAAAACAGGTTTCTCTGGATTAAATAGGAAAACGTTCTATGGAAAAAAACACGAAACATGCCGTAACCGGGACAAGCCCAACAGTGCACAGGGGCTGCAGGCGGCTCACCTTGGCCCAAGGCCCGGTCGGGCAGAGAAGGGAGCAGCGGATGGCCTCAACTGGGTCGTGGCCCTCGCAGCCGCTGGCGTGGAACTGGGCCTCGCATGGCCCGACTGGCCCACGCGCGAAGGCAAACGGTGCTGGGGGTCGTCGTCCTCCTCTGCTCGATGCAGAGGCAGGACCAGGCGCGGCGGCGACCGCCCGTGATTTGGAACGATGGCGTGGCAGGGAAGAGCTCCGGCGAGGTCGGGGATGGATGGATCCGGCCTTGGGGCATCGGATCTGACGACGAGGACGGTCAGGGAGACGAGCGGCGAAGGTGGTGGACTCCGGCGAAGGTCAACGGGGCGAGGGCAACTGGAACTGCACCTGCGATGGCGCCCTGCGCGGGAGAGAGAGAGAGAGGTGAGGGAGACGGAGGACAGAGGAAAGGAGAGAGAGACGAATCTGGCCTGGGGTCACCGGCGTCGGCTCCGGGTCGCCGGACTTCATCCCGGCGCGGTGTGAGGCAATTCCAGCGACGGGGACGAGCGGGAGGGAGCTCGGGCTCTCTCGACCCTGGTCAGGGACGGCGGCGCGGTGCGGGTGCTTCGGCCCAGAACGGCCCGGGGCGGGCCTCGGATGGGCCTAGCAGGGACCGAGGTGATGTGGGGCGCGGGGAGGCGACGTGGCGGCTTGCCACTGGCCACGGGCGGCGCTGAGTGGCGGCGCAGCCAATGGCCACGCGCCAAGTGGCAGGTACGAGGTGGCCAGCGACAGAATTTGAGGAGAGGAGGTGGGAGGCGGCTGGTTGAGGATTGGGGCGTGGATTTCAAGGAGAAGGAAGGAGAAGGCCAAAAATGGAATGGGTGTGCTTAAATAGGGCAGGGCTAGGGTTTGGTGGGTTTGAGGCCGTTTTCAGATCCTCGGATCGCGATCGGACGGCTCCGGACGGAGGGGGGACTAGGTGGGGTTTGTGGGTTGTGCAGAAGGCCTCGGGCTGAGAAGAGAGAAGAGAGAGAGAGGCCCGACGACTATTTCCGGAGACCGAAAATGTCCGACGTTAGACCGGCTATACTGCCGCTATAGTTATCCGTTGGGCTATCAAACGAACTCCGAGAACATTTTCTGGCCACTTATAAAATACTATTTCGGACATGTCGCGGGCGCGTGCAAGTGTGTCTGGTCTCAGAACGGACAACGGACGGAACTGGGAGACCCGGACTAATGCAAGTTTTGAAAACATGATGATGCAATGCACATGATGACATGACAAGATGCAACACGCAAGCGAATGACATGGCAAAGACAGCGAATAACTAGAAGACACCTGGCACATCGGTCTCGGGGCGTTACAACACTCCACCACTACGAGGGGATCTCGTCCCGAGATCTAGGATGGCACCGGAGGGAAAACGGAAGAGAAAGAGAAGAGGTAAAAATAAGTTTCTTCTTTGACCAACGAGTGAAACCATGAACCTTGAAAAGGTTAAGCCATTTCGAGAAAAGAATACAACGGAGATGACGAAGTTGAAAACACTCCGTTAGAAAAGAGGGACAAGGAAGAACAAATTCGGGCAGCACTCCGGTTGAAAAGTGATGGAAGACTTGATAAAGAGAAAAGAACTTGAGCAATAGGGCACAACACTCTGGTTAAATGGATAAGCAAGAAAAGAACAAGGTCCTGACAAGAACAAGAAGAAGGTTTGAAGAGAGCAACAACACAATGCCTCCGGAACAAAAGTAAGAATGGAATGGAATGAATGAAGGGAAACACGATCTTGAGAGAGCACGCTTACAACAAATGCTAGAACGGAGTTGTTGGAAAACCAACAACAAAAAGAATAATCTTGATATGGTCTTATGGAATCCATCTCAAATTATGAGGTGACAACCTGCCACTCACGGGAAGAAGAACTGGATTGATATGAACAAGGAGACGAGAAAGTTATTTCACCGTGAGGATAAACGAAGAACTTGGGTCATTTATGAGCACCATAAACAAGACACAAGATAACTCCAACAAAGAGGTTGATGGATTTAATATATCTCATTCTTAACAACATGTGAATCATGAAACATGACTCAAAATATCAAGAATGACATAATACCACCTCCAATGATACGGAAGGAAGAATTGCACTACGAATTGCAAGATGAAGAATGATTGAACTCCTCTGAAAAGAATGTTGATGAACACTTCGAGAAGGAATTAAATCCTTAATGAACCATCATGTATAACCTTCATGAAGAACTCCGGTAACCAAAAGGATAACGAGAAGAAAGGGAAGTTGAAAACACAAGGTGAAACCTTGCAATGATTAGATGGATCTCCGCGATGAAATAATTGAGAGGATTTGGAATTCCGGCAAAAGAAAAGAAAAGCATCTCGAACTGAGAATGTGATATGATGAACCACTCCAGAAAAATGGAATTTAGTTCACTCGATGAAACAAGAATAAGAATTACATTATGCTTATCCTTCACCAATTAAATTGATGATCAACAATGGATTTGGCACACTATTTATTCTCTTGGAAAGGATTAAGATAGATATTGCGCAAACTTGAAGAGGCCTTCAATGATCCACCGGTAGAATTTGAAAAGCACGAATGCATAGATATGATACACGAAGGAAGAAAACTCTTGAACGAACCACCGTAAGAATTAAAAATGAACGAAGAGAAGATAAAGAAAACACCGGGAAGAATTAGCAAATGAATGAAGATGCTTGAGAGAATTTAGATATATGAGAACGAAGAGATGACGAGCTGATTAGAGAACACTTGAACGATGCACCGGTAAGATTTCGAGAAAGAGAGCTGAAAGCTGAGATGAATAATATTTGAAAAGATGGCCTTCGGAGGAAATAAATGGAAACAACTCATGAAATGCTCCGGGTGGGTGAAAAGAATTGTCACAATTGAAAACAATTATGAGAGGATATCATGAAGCTAGAACCACGAATCTTTGATATATCGAAACAAGATTCAAGGGGAAACTCATCTTCGGTCTTCAAAATCCGAGAATGACGACGAGAAACAGCACCATGAATTATTTAGACACTCCGGAAGAATCAAAACGAAGAGTTTGAGCCAACGATGAAAAGAATTTGAAAGCTCTTGGAGAAATACATATGACTGATGATGAATCATCTTACGTCAAGCTTTAGAAGATTTGAGAATAACTCCGGGAGAATAAGAAGAGACAGGTAAGATCCTGGGAAAAGACATGTGGGTTAGGGCCCACTCAAAAGAAACACCGATGAAATGATTTAAAAGAGAGGTTGCACCGGTTGAATTAAATGGCTTGAATGAGAAAACAACCTCGAAAGATCTTGAACGAACGTAGAGTGGAAACACGAATCTTCGGGATATCTTGAGCACTCCGGAACAATTGAGTAGCGAGAAGTGAAAGATTATGAGGTGCACCGGAATGAGTAAAAAGGATATGATCAACACGAAAGCTTGAGTTCAGTCCACCGGAGAAGAAAAGAGAAAATAATGATGAACTTGAAGCTCCATTAGGATCTTCATGAGAATCACCAGATAAGAATATTGACGGGAAAAGGATGGAGAGACTTCACAAGAATAAAAGATACTTGATTAAGAAATCTGAGTCCTTGAAGAAATAAGGGTGGGAAGGCAGGAAAACCAAGACAACTTAAAGACGGATGAAGCAAACACCATTGAGAAGAACTGACACTCGATCTGGCGGATGTTGAAAATGGACGGATCCACTTGAAGAGAAAACACTCCGGTTGAAAAGGATTGACATGACAATCTCGATTATCATGAGGATTGGTATTCACATCGAAGTATGAGAACACCGTTTAGAGAAGGTATGGAATCAACATTTGACTTCGAAGCAACTCGAATACCACAACTCAAAACAAACAAAGGATTGGCTTGCAGAATAAGCCGAAACAAACATATGATAGAGATTTCGTCCGAAGTTTTCGTGGTGGGGCCTACATGGGCTCGATCGTACAGCACCATCATGTACAAGGCAGTGCACATGACATGCAAAGCGTCCCCGAGTTGGCATAGCCAAGGACTCTTTAAGACACAATGAGACCACTGTAAAATCAACCATGGATAGGCGGACCACTAGACGTTGAACCCCAATTTCAAATCATACATCTGTCGGAAAGATATCCTAAGAGCTGCTTGAATTCCCACTTATAAACTCTCGAAACTTTCCGGTTATGCAAGGTGTTGGGGATACAGGGGAAGCATAATATGTCACCCAAAACTAGCAAATCTTACATCCAGCTGTAACCATCCTTCAACACATAACCAAGAAACCTTTGGAAATCATTTACCTCAACCTTCGAAAAGCATCCGTTATACGAGTTATGGAAATACTCCCGAACTCCCGCCCCAGTACTGGGTGGCATCGAGGTTATCTCACCAACAACTGCATAAAAGAGATTTTTGATGTCGGCGAAACTAAACTCAGGTATTCCAGAACTGCAGCGATAAAATTGTGACGACAACACCTCGGAGCTCAACTCCCCGGGACACTGCCACAACCCCTAAATGTCAGGAGGCACCAAGAACAATGTTCTCGTCACAAAACCATCGAAATGATTCCAAGATACCCGCGTGATCCTAAATTTTTTTAGTGAAATTCGAGCAGAGAAGAGTCAAAACTCTACGTCAGGACGCCTCACCAGAGCGACGAAGGGACTGAGGAGTAAAAAGAATTCCTAAATCTCCAATATATATAATTCCTAAATGACTCAAAAAATTTCTAGACTCAATAACGCCAGCGATTCGATCAAGCAGGGGGCTCCTAAGGTCGGAGAAGGCTCTGATTAACAACTTGAAACGCCCTCGATGCGGCTATATCTCCTGCGTGTCAAAGCACGACTTAGAGGCATAACCGCATTGAAAGCAATGTCGCAAGTGAGGTAATCTTCGCAAACAACCCATGTATATAAATAAAGGGGAAAGATACATAGTTGGCTTCCAATCGCCACTTCACACAATTACATAAATAAAGAATTACATCAACCAGATACAATCAAGGTCCGACTACGGAACCAAAATAAAAGAAGACTACCCCACAAGCTACACAGATCCCCGATCGTGCCGACTGGGTTCCACTACTAATCAACTAGAACGAAACAACACAAAGGACAAGATCTTCATCGAGCTCCTCCTGAGCTTGGTTGCGTCACCTGCTCGGTAACATCGGCACCTGCAAACTGGTTTTGGAAGTATCTGTGAGTCACGGGGACTCAGCAATCTCGCACCCTCGCGATCAAGACTATTTAAGCTTATAGGTAGGGTAAAAGGTATGAGGTGGAGCTGCAGCAAGCGACTAGCATATTTGGTGGCTAACATACGTAAATGAGAGTGAGAAGAGAAGGCAAAAGCACGGTCGAACAACTATGATCAAGAAGTGATCCTAGAACAACCTACGTCAAGCATAACTCCAACACCGTGTTCACTTCCCGGACTCCGCCGGAAAGAGACCATCACGGTTACACACGTGGTTGGTGCATTTTAATTAAGATCAACTTCAGGTTTTCTACAACTGGACATTAACAAATTCCCATCTGCCCATAACCGCGGGCACGGCTTTCGAAAGTTCAAATCCCTGCAGGGTGTCCCAACTTAGCCCATCACAAGCTCTCACGGTCAACGAACGATATTCCTTCTCCCAAGACTTCCCGATCAGACTCGGCATCCAGGTTACAAGACATCCTCGACAATGGTAAAACAAGTCCAGCAACACCGCCCGAATGTGCCGACAAATCCCAATAGGAGCTGCACATATCTCGTTCTCAGGGCACACTCAGATTGTCCAAACTTTCGGTAGGCCAGCCCAGAGTTGCCCCTAGTGGCCACCGGCGGCTGACAGGTTGGACCAACACTCAGAGGAGCACTGGCCTGGGGGGTTAAAATAATGATGACCCTTGAGTCTGCAGAACCCAAGGGAAAGAAAAGGCTAGGTGGCAAATGGTAAAACCAAGGTTGGGCATTGCTGGAGGAGTTTTCTTCAAGGCGAACTATCAAGGGGTTCCCATTATAACCCAACCGCGTAAGGAACACAAAATCCGGGCATAACACCGATATGAAGGAAACTAGGGCGGCAAGAGTGGAACAAAACACCAGGCATAAGGCCGAGCCTTTCACCCTTTACCAAGTATATAGATGCATTAATTAAATAAGAGATATTGTGATATCCCAACAAAATAACCATGTTCCAAACATGGAACAAGCTCCAATATTCACCTGCAACTAACAACGCTATAAGAGGGGCTGAGCAAAGCGGTAACATAGCCAAACAACGGTTTGCTAGGACAAGATGGGTTAGAGGCTAGGCTTAACAATATGGCAGGCATGATAAGCAAGTGGTAGGTATCGTGGCATAGGCATAGCAAAAGAGCGAGCAACTAGCAAGCAAAGATAGAAGTGATTTCGAGGGTATGGTCATCTTGCCTGAAATCCCGCAAGGAAGAAGAACGAGTCCATGACGAAAACAAACGGACGAAGTCAAACGAATCCTCACAACACGACGTTATCGGAACCAACCCGAAGAAGCAACACCGGAAAGAAGCAAACAATCATGGTAAACAACCATCACATAATCATGGCATGATGCACAATCAAGTATGATGCATGTCCGGTTTAATGAAGCATGACAAACAATACTACAAATTAAGTGGAGCTCAACATGCAACTCCGTTGCATATTGACGAAACACAACGACAAGTTATTTAGTTTGATCTTGTTTATGTACCCAACAATATTAAATGTTGTTAAACATGGCAAGAGGGTGAAGCAAAATAAAACTACCTATCTAGGCAAGTTTAAATGAGGCCGGAAACAACGAACAACAATTCTGATAAATCCCCATATGCATATTTTGGTTATGGTACTGTTCTGCCCTAAACACAATTTTAGAGTTGTTAAACATGCAAAGCAACGCCATCATATTAAACTAGGCATTTTTCTACCCCATTTACATATAAAGTTTATTAAATTCCGAGTTACGGTTATTTAGTTATGAAATAAATCATTTTAGCAAGTTATTTAAGCAAATTTAAACAAACAGCATTTTAAACATTTTAAACATGGATGAAAATGACATATTATGAAACTAGATGAAATTCTAGTCATGTTTCATATTAAATTTGTTTAATTTGGATGCACGGTTTGAGAGTTATTAAATGCATGAAGTTTAGGGGCTAATCTGCAAAACAGGTTTCTCTGGATTAAATAGGAAAACGTTCTATGCAAAAAAACACGAAATGGGCCGTAACCGGGACAAGCCCAACAGTGCACAGGGGCTGCAGGCGGCTCACCCTGGCCCAAGGCCCGGTCGGGCAGAGAAGGGAGCAGCGGATGGCTCAACTGGGTCGTGGCCCACGCAGGCGCTGGCGTGGAACTGGGCCTCGCATGGCCCGGCTGGCCCACGCGCGGAGGCAAACGGTGCTGGGGGTCGCCGTCCTCCTCTGCTCGATGCAGAGGCAGGACCAGGCGCGGCGGCGACCGCTGGTGATTTGGAACGATGGCATGGCGGGGAAGAGCTCCGGCGAGGTCGGGGATGGATGGATCCGGCCTTGGGGCATCGGATCTGACGACGAGGACGGTCAGGGAGACGAGCGGCGAAGGTGGTGGACTCCGGCGAAGGTCAACGGGGCGAGGGAAACTGGAACTGCACCTGTGATGGCGCCCTCCGTGGGAGAGAGAGAGGTGAGGGAGACGGAGGACAGAGGAAAGAAGAGAGAGACGGATCTGGCCTGGGGTCACCGGCGTCGGCTCCGGGTCACCGGACTTCATCCCGGCGCGGTGTGAGGCGATTCCAGCGACGGGGACGAGCGGGAGGGAGCTCGGGCTCTCTCGACCTTGGTCAGGGATGGCGGCGCGGTGCGGGCGCTTCGGCCTAGAACGGCCCGGGGGCGGGCCTCGGATGGGCCTAGCAGGGACCGAGGCAATGAGGGGCGCGGGGAGGCGATGTGGCGGCTTGCCATTGGCCACGGGCGGCACTGAGTGGCGGCGCAGCCAATGGCCATGCGCCAAGTGGCAGGGACGAGGTGGCCGGCGGCAGATTTTGAGGAGAGGAGGTGGGAGGCGGCTGGTTGAGGATTGGGGCGCGGATTTCTTGTATCTGCCTATTGTGCAATCGTGCTAGCATCTCTCTAGTGTTGTGCAACAAGAGCATTTTTGTGGATTCCACATTTTGGCTCACCCTTGGTTGCACGACCCCACTTATCTTTTTGCGTGTGTGTTTCCATGTACCTTATGCTTGGTCTACTTGTTACATTGCATCTTGTGAATCTTTTCCAATATTAGTGAAGCTCACTTACAATTGCATCAAATTTTGTGCCACCATCCTAACCAAGCTCCACCAAAAGCTTTTAGTTGTGTAGGTGTGAGAAACCGACAAGAGCTAGTACCAATTGTGCTATTTAATTGCCCTACATTGGAGTGATCCTCGATCCACTTTCAACTTCGGTCAAGGTACATTTGGTATTCGTTCTTCTCTTTCTACCACTCACATTTGTCTTAGAATGATGGATAAGCCAAGTACTTCTACTAACCCACTCTTCATGGAGCAAGACGACGACATGAACTCCTTTGTCACCAAGAGTCACCTCTTTACTGCACAACATGCTTTGCATCAAGAGCAACAAGCTATGAGTGAACGCATCGACAACCTTGCCACCGACTTGCGACTTTCCGAGCAACGTACAAGGGACTACTTCGACCACAAGCTCGACGATCACAAGCAAGAGAATGACACAAGGATGGACGAGATTCACGCTTTGTTGCTCAACCACTCTTCTTCCACTTCAAGAAGGATCCGTTCTAGCCGCCACTCCGACTTCACCCTCTCCAGCTCAAGTACACCGACATCGAACACTCTTCGTCGTGCCGCGCGCAACGAGCGTCAAGCAAGCCTCAATCCTCTATGCGACACCGACTTGCAAGAGCACTGACAACGTCAAATCCAAGAGGCCTTTGCGCTAGCACGAGAATGGCAACGACAACGCCAACATGAAGAGGAAGAGCGAACGCGTCTACACCAAAAAGCTCAAGATGCCGAGGCACAACGCCAAGAAGAACAACTCCGTGAAGCTGAAGCACTTGCGGCGCAACAAACCCTCCACGATTCAAGTCCAGCCGTAGCCGACCGAGGCCGACAAGCGCGACAACAAGAAGAAGCATTTCGCGAAGAAATTCAAGAACGGAGATTTAAATCTCGCGTGCTTCATCAAGTTCCTCAAGCTCCTCTTCGAGCTCGACAAGCTCCTCCACTAGCACGTCAAGAACAACAAGTTCCTCAACATCATGAAGACAATGAAGATCCTCCACGACAAGAGCAATATGAGGTTGACAACCCTCCGCGCTAAGAGCACCACGAGTTGAACAATCATCAACAACATGGGCGTCATCATCCCTGACCCCAACACAATGAAGAACAACGGTATGGCAAACTCAAGTTCACCATGCCCAAGTTCAACGGAAGCAACATCCGAAAGTTGACAAGATCTTCCATTTGCACAATTATGAAGAAGAGAAGAAGATCGCCATGGCATCCCTTGAGTTCCAAGACTATGTGCTCATTTGGTGGGAACAAGTTATCGAGCGCCGAGAGGCAAGAGGTGAACCACCAATCACTACTTGGGTGCAAATGAAGTATGTCATGAGAGCACGCTTTGTACCTACTTACTACAACCGTGACCTCTTCAAGAAACTCCAACCACTCAAGCAAGGAACCAAGAGCACTGAAGAGTACTACAAGGAGATGGAAATTGCAATGATACGAGCCAATGTCACAGAAGATGATGAGCAAACAATGGCATGTTTCTTGAATGGACTCAACCATCCTATCAAGAAAATTGCCGACTTCCAACCATACTCGAACCTCATCGAGCTAGTGCACCAAGCTACCAAAGCGGAATGCCAAGTTCAAGATGATTTCAAGTATGCCAAGTTCTCATCCAAGTCCTACGGCTTCTCCAACAACCAAGCTTCAACGACTCCAACACCGACTACAAAGCCTTCTACTACCAATATCGACAAGTCGAGTTCCAAGTGATGAAGCTATGTACCTAGGGTAGGGTCATGGATCTGTCCAACATACCCTCCCCAAGGACATCTCTACAAAGAATCAGAAGCAGTCGAAGAGAAATCATCATCCACTCGACCATGAAGCTATGCTCACTCGACAGCCTTGAAGACACTCGACCATACGAACAACCACTCGACCACCAGAAGATGTGAAGCCCTTCACTCCGCAACGGTCGGGGTTTAAGTCATAGCTTTATGGTCATTTATAGCACTTTACTTCGGACGTTACCAATAACGCCCCTCATTTATGAACATTGAGCCCTGTGTAACGGAAGAGAGCTGGGGTCCTGGCGCACTCTATATAAGCCATCCCCCTCCTCTGGGACAAGGGTTCGCACCTTTTGTAATTCACACGCATATATCCAGTCGACCGCCTCCGGGCTCCGAGACGTAGGGCTGTTACTTCCTCCGAGAAGGGCCTGAACTCGTAAAACTCGCGTGTATAGCTCCTCCAAAGCTAGGATCTTGCCTCTACATTCCCACCCCAATATTCTACTATCAGGCTTAGAACCACGACAGTTGGCGCCCACCATGGGGCAGGTGTCTTAGCGACTTGTTGGAGGAATTGCTATTTTTCCGATCCCCTTCATCATGGTTCCAGGCGGAGGTTTGGCTGAGGGCCGCGAGATCCGTCTCGGCACGCTCATGTTTGTCGCTGACGATTCCGCTTGGCTTCAAGAGGCTCCACTCGACGTCGACGCACTCCCCGCCTGCGGGGCGACGCACTTTCACGCGTGCGTCCGCGGCGTCCTCCTGCGGTAGCCGTCGACCCAGTATCAGTTGGCTCCAGCAGCTTTCCCCCTCCCTGCGGCCCGTCGGAGCAAACGTTCCGGTCGATCGAGGCTTCAGCGGTGGGTGAGGCATGCGGTGACCCGCCAGTTGGCCACCCCTCAAGTCACGGCGATCGAGCCCGACGAAACTCTCTACGGCCTGTTCGATCTGTCGACTGGCTCCGTAGAGACCGCATCCGAGTGCGACAACAGCGACCCAGCAGCTGAAGTTCTGATGGTCAATGGACCACGCAGCCCTCCTGGCTTCACCCGTGAAGACGCAGGCGACGGGAACGGCGATCCGTCGCGCGTTCATGAAGAGTATCGCCCTGAACCCCTCTCTTCGCAGCAGAGGGAGGAACTTCGCCGCCGGAACATGGATGCACTACATACTCCTATAGTAAGAGAAACCCCTGAGGCCCAGGCCTTGGAGCAGGCGTGCTTGGCCAACTTGGCTGAGCGCACTCGACTAGAGAATCTCCAGCGTGCACTCGACGATCGCGCTCGGCAGCGTGCTCCCGAATCCAGTCGACGCCAAATTTTTCCACCTCTGACTCAGGTATACCGAACCCCGATCCAGAATCTAGCAGCAGCTGCCCGGATAGCGGAGTCGATCTAACCTTCCCAGTCAGAAGCTGGCCGAGGTCTGGTGCAGATCCGAGCCTTGCTCCGGGCGGTGGGAGAACAGAATACGGTCGTATCTCAGTCACGGAATAGGATCCATAGCAGATCCGTGGTTGCAGACATAGTTCAGTCGGCCCATAGCCCAAGATCGCCCCCGAGGCATGAGGGACGTGGAGATCGACAAGATCAATACAGAAACCGTGAGCAGTATGATCACCGAGTCGATCGCGATGATCGTCGTCGAGTGCCCATGCCTCCCCCAAGGAGTGGGTCGTACGTGCCTCGGCAACATGAAGACAGACGCCCTCACAGTGTTGGGCGAGGTATTCTAGTTGACCCCAGGGAGCCAGGCTTTGATGCGAGAACTATTCTCGTTCAGGGCTCGGTCGACAGAAACAGAGCTTACCGAGAGGGCCATGACAGGGATCCGCAAACCAGCAACAGGGTGCAAGTCTCAAGTCCAGAGTACTTCAGCAGAGCTATCAGAGCTGCGGTGACTCCCCCCAACTTTAGGTTGGCGACTGGAATCAGTAAGTTCACTGGTGAGTCCAAGCCTGACACTTGGCTTGAAGACTACCGGGTGGCTGTCCAGATTGGTGGCGGCAATGATGAAGTGGCCATGAAACACCTTCCTCTGATGTTGGAGGGCTCGGCTAGAGCATGGCTGGATCAGTTGGCACCTGGCAGTATTTATACTTGGGAAGATCTCGCCCGAGTGTTTGTCAGAACATTCGAGGGCACTTGCAAGCGGCCGGTAGGTTTGACAGAATTACAGTGTTGTGTTCAGAAACCAAATGAAACTTTGAGGGATTATATCCAAAGATGGATCACCCTACACCACACGGTGGAGGATGTGTCTGATCATCAGGCAATTTATGCCTTTAAGGAAGGTGTCAGGTATCGGGAGTTGAATCTGAAATTCGGCCGGACAGGAAATATGACTCTGACTCAAATGATGGAGATTGCCACCAAGTATGCTAATGGTGAAGAAGAAGAACGACTCTGGAGTGGCAAGCACAAAGCAGTCGCCCACGAAGCCAGAGGAGGAAACTCCGGTCGGAAACAGTAGCGCAAGGCCGAGCCAGCTGCTCCGGGTGAAGCCTTGGCTGTGGTTCTAGGAAAGTTCAAGGGGAAGCCCAAAGGGCCGTGGAACCCCAAGAAAGTAAAAGATCAAGATGGAAATGACGTGTTGGATCTGCCGTGCCACATCCACACCAAACAAGATGAAGAGGGTAATTTCATTTACCCGAAGCACACCACTCGGCAATGTCGGCTCCTAATCCAGCAATTCCGAGAGAAACAACCCAAGGAAAAGGAGAAGGAAGCAAACAAGGCTGAGGATGAGGAAGGGGATGATGATGGTTATCCCCACGTGAATTCCACTCTGATGATTTTTGCTGACGTTGAGAGCAAAAGTCGATTGAAAGTCATCAACAGAGAAGTGAACAAGGTCGCTCTGGTGACACCCAGTTATTTGAAGTGCTCACAGACAACCATTATATTCGACCAGTCTGATCATCCAGCACACATAGCCACCCCTGGGAGGCAAGCACTGGTGGTCGACCCGGTGGTCGAAGGCACTCGACTGACAAAGGTCCTGATGGACGGTGGCAGTGGCCTGAACATACTGTATGCAGAGACATTGAAGGGAATGGGCATTCCGATGTCCAGACTCAGTGAAAGCAATATGAGTTTCCATGGGGTCATTCCAGGCAAGAAGGCTGCATCCCTCGGTCGGATTGCTCTCGACGTGGTTTTCGGTGATTCCAAAAATTACCGCAAAGAAAATTTGACATTTGAAGTTGTGGATTTCCAGAGTGCCTATCATGCCATTCTGGACAGGCCAGCTTATGCATGTTTTATGGCTCGACCATGTTATGTGTACCTCAAATTGAAGATGCCTGGTCCCAAAGGGGTGATCACTATCTCTGGTAATCGGAAGAAGGCGGAAGAGTGCTTCCAGAAGGGTTCAAAGACCGCTGATGCTCAGATGGCAGTGGTAGAATTGCAAGAATACCAGAAAAATGCAGATCTGAGTGATTTGTTGCAAGCCAAGAAGCCAGCCATAGATTCAGCATTCCAGTCGTCTGGTGAAACGAAGTCGATTCACATTCACCCGACAGACCCCAATGCTGCTCCGACTCACATTTCAACCACACTCGACTCCAAATAGGAAGAAGCGCTCATCCAGTTCCTCCATGAGAACTGGGACATCTTTGCATGGAAGCCTTTTGACATGCTGGGTGTTCCCAGGGGACTGGCTGAGCATCGTTTGCGAGTCAACCCAAAAGTGAAACCAGTCAAAGAACATCTTCGACGGTCCGCGTACAGAAGAGAAAGGCAATCGGTGAAGAGGTGGCTCGGCTTTTGGCAGCTGAGTTTATTCGAGAGATTTACCACTCCGAGTGGTTAGCCAATGTTGTCATGGTCCCGAAGAAGGACGACTCACTTCGCATGTGCATTGACTTCAAGCATATCAATCGGGCCTGCCCGAAAGATCACTTTCCTCTCCCTCGCATCGACCAGATAGTCGACTCGACTGCGGGGTGCGAGCGTTTGTCCTTTTTGGACGCCTACTCCGGGTACCACCAGATCCGCCTGTACGGACCCGACGAGATAAAGACAGCTTTCATCACCCCGTTTGGGTGCTTCTGTTATGTCACAATGCCATTCGGTTTGAAGAACGCTGGAGCCACATTCATGCGGATGATTCAGAAGTGCCTGCTCACTCAGATCAGTCGGAATGTGGAAGCATACATGGATGGCATTGTGGTCAAGTCATGTAAAAGTTCTGACCTACTGACTGACCTTGCTGAAACCTTTGCCAGCCTCAGAAGGTATGATATCAAGCTCAATCCATCAAAGTGCACGTTTGGAGTTCCGGGCAGAAAATTACTCGGTTTCCTCATTTCCGAACGAGGGATCGATGCTAACCCAGAGAAAGTGGGTGCTATACTCTGAATGAAATGCCCTGTGCGTGTGCATGATGTCCAGAAGCTTACTGGTTGCTTGGCCGCCCTAAGTCGATTCATTTCTCGCCTTGGTGAAAAGGCGCTGCCCCTTTACCGACTGATGAAGAAATCAGATAAGTTCGAGTGGACCCCAGAAGTTGATGCAGCATTTGCAGTGCTAAAAGCCCTGCTTTCCACCCAGCTGGTGCTTGCTGCTCCAATCAGCAAAGAGCCTTTACTGCTTTATATAGCAGCCACTGGACAAGTCGTCAGTACAGTACTTACGGTCGAGCGGGAAGAAGAAGGAAAAGCCTATAAAGTTCAGTGCCCAGTTTATTATATTTTTGAAGTCCTGACTCCATCAAAGTAGAGATATCCGCACTATCAGAAGCTCGTCTATGGGATTTACATGACCACGAAGAAGGTTGCACACTATTTCTCTGATCACTCTGTTACAGTCGTCAGCGACGCTCCATTGTGAGAGATTCTGCACAACGGAGATGCAGCTGGCCGAGTGGCAAAATGGGCGATTGAACTCCTTCCCTTGGACATCAAGTCTTTGACGGATCCAAAATGGTGAATGGTTCTAGTGCTGGGGTAGTACTGGTATCCCCCGAGGAGACAAGCTCAGATATGTCCTCCAGATTCACTTTGATTCCTCCAACAATGAAGCAAAATATGAAGCACTCCTGTATGGGTTGCGCATGGACATCTCACTCAGCGTCCGTCGCCTCATGGTCTATGGCGACTCAGATTTGGTAGTCAATCAGGTGATGAAGGAGTGGGACATCAGAAGCCCAACCATGACCGGTTACTGTAACGCGGTGAGGAAGTTGGAAAATAAGTTCGAAGGATTAGAGCTTCACCACATACCCTGACTGGAAAATCAAGCAGCCGATGACTTGGCAAAGATAGGATCCAAGAGAGAAGCCATTCCCAGCAATGTGTGTTTGGAACATATTCACACGCCGATAGTTCAGGAAGATCCTTTTACTGAAGAGCCTCCACAGCCTAAGAGCGTCACAGATCCGACTGAAGTCGAGGTCCCAGCAGTGGTCGACCTAATCATGGAGATTCTGGTCATCACACCCGACTGGACAGTGTCGTACATTGCGTACATCCTCAGAAAAGAACTCCCAGAAGACGAAGAAGAGGCTCGGCAGATCGTCCGTCGATCCAAGGCCTTTACTGTGATAAGAGGACAATTGTTCAGGGAAAGCGTGACTGGAGTCGGTCAGAGATGCATAACGCCAGAAGAAGGTCGAATGACCCTCAATGACATCCACTCGGGGACCTGTGGCCACCATGCGTCCTCTCGGGCCATCATGGCTAAAGCATACCGAGCCGGGTTCTATTGGCCGCGAGCAAATGAAATGGCGAAAGATATAGTCGACAGATGTGAAGGCCGCCAGTTTTACTCGGACATGTCTCACAAGCCAGCGTCAGCCCTGAAGACCATTCCTCTCGTCTAGCCCTTTGTTGTTTGGGGTTTGGATATGGTTGGACCACTGAGAACTGGTAAGAGTGGCTTCACTCATGTGCTCGTGGCGGTCGACAAGTTTACCAAATGGATCGAAGCTAAACCTGTCAAGAGTCTCGAGGCCAGCACTGATGTTAGTTTTATCAGGGAATTAACATTCAGATATGGAGTTCCACACAGCATCATAACGGATAACGGGTCGAACTTTGATTCTGACGAGTTTAGAGCTTTCTGCGCTTCTCAAGGCACGCGAGTCGACTACGCTTCCGTCGCTCACCCACAGTCGAACGGACAAGCAGAAAGAGCTAATGGCCTTGAAACCCCGATTGATGCGTGACCTGAAACACGCAGCAGGCGCTTGGGTCGATGAGCTTCCGTCAGTTTTGTGGGGTTTGAGGACAACTCCCAATCGGTCGACTGGACGAACTCCTTTCTTCTTGGTCTATGGAGCCGAAGCTGTTCTGCCGAGTGACCTGCTCCACAAAACGCCCCGAGTCGAGCTCTTTTCCAAAGAAGAAGCAGAGCAGGCTCGGCAGGATTCAGTCGATCACTTAGAGGAGGAAAGAGAGATGGCCTTGATCCGGTCGACCATTTATCAGCAAGACTTGCGTCGATTCCACGCCAAGAACGTGAGGAGTCGAACCTTTCAAGAGGGAGACCTGGTTCTTCGAGTGGATCAACAGAAACCACACAAGCTCGCCCCTGCTTGGGAAGGCCCCTTCATCATCACCAAAGTTCTCCACAACAGAGCATACCATCTTTACAGTGTTGAGCATCAGAAAGACGAGCGACGGGCTTGGAACGCGGAGCTGCTCCGCCCCTTTTATACTTAAGCACTCGTTCAAATAAAATGTAATAAGAAACACCTTTGTAATTTGTTTATCAAAGACAAGAGCTTTACGGTCCTCTCGTACGATTGTTGTTGTTCTTATTTACCTCTGGAATCCCCCAGTGGGTGGGCTTAGTCGCGAATCCGTTTCTCCTAAGTTCGAAACAAAATCCTACCGAGTGGTGAGCAATCCTCCCACTCGGGGGCTTAGCTGCAGTCCAATACTCGCCTAAGTTCTCTCACCCGGAGACTTAGCTGCAGTGCGGTACTCGCCTAAGTTTGAAAAAATCCTACCGAGTGGAGAGCAATCCTCCCACTCGGGGGCTTAGCTGCAGCCCAGTACTCGCCTAAGTTCCCTCGCTCGGGGGCTTAGCTGCAGTCCAGTACTCGCCTAAGTTTGAAAAAATCCTACCGAGTGGAGAGCAATCCTCCCACTCGGGGGCTTAGCTGCAGTCCAGTACTTGCCTAAGTTCCCTCACTCAGAGGCTTAGCTGCAGTCCAGTACTCGCCTAAGTTTGAAAAATCCTACCGAGTGGAGAGCTATCCTCCCACTCGGGGGCTTAGCTACAGTCCAGTACTCGCCTAAGTTCGAAACATATCCCTATCCGCAAGGACGACGAGGTGCAGGTCGACCGCAACCTTCTCCTTCGGAGCTACGGCAGAAGTACAACATGCGCTCCATCCCTATCCGCAAGGACGGCGAGGTGCAGGCCAACTGCAGCCTTCTCCTTCGGAGCTACGGCACAAGTACAATGTGCGCTCCATCCCTATCCGCAAGGATGACGAGGTGCAGGTCGACCGCAACCTTCTCCTTCGGAGCTACGACACAAATACAACGTGCATTCCATCCCTATCTGCAAGGACGATGAGGTGCAGGTCGACTGCAACCTTCTCCTTCGGAGCTATGCCACAAGTACGATGTGCGTTCCATCCCTATCTGCAAGGACGACGAAGCGCAGGTCGACTGGAGCCACCACTTCAGAGCTGCATCTCCAGCACAAAGACTATTCCGAGCAGTGAACAAAGTCCATTCGAAGGCAAAACGCAAGCATATTCGGAGATAAACCAAATTCGGATAAATCCTAAAGTTCCAAGTAGCAAACCAACAGTATTCGAGCATCAAGCCCGAAGGAGTTTAACGGTTACAGCAACCACTCGGCGTTCCGAGGCAAATTTAAAGCAGATTCAAGTCTCATAAGTTTGTTCACTCGGCGGGAGGAGGGCTGGCAGGCTTGACGAATTTGTCCAGGTCGATCCCATCCGCGATCCGGGTAGCAGCAGCGATGAAAGTTTTCATGAAGGACTGGAAGTCATGCTTTTTGGTGTTAGCGACCTTGATCGCAGCCAACTTGTCTTCACGACCCTCCTTGCAATGGACTCGCACCAAGGACAGCGCCACGTCAGCAACACACCGGGCGGAGGACTTCTTCCATTCTTGCACTTGGTCAGGGATCTCGTTTAGTCGAGCCATCAGGGATTCCAGGTCATTTTGAAGCGTCGCCCTTGGCCAAAGCGATGAGTCGATTTGGGAGACTACCTCCTTCAGTCGCACGAGGTAGCTTTTGGCGCTGGCGATATGGGACTCCAGTCGAAGCATGTTCATTGCAATTTTGTCGCAAACTGGAGAAACGATAGGGTCCAGACCCGTCTCGACCTTTCCAGTTTCCTCGTCAAATTCTTGGCAGAATTCTGCAGCCAAAAATTAGTGAGTCGACCGAGGAGGATCCGTTCGCAAGCATCAACACAGTCGGTTTAAAAGAAATACCTTCCAGCGTGAGATAGAGCTTCTTGGCAAGAGTCCTCAGATAAGCTTCCGTGTCATTCCTCTTGCGGATCGCGGACTCCAGCTTTTCATTCAGGGCAACCTTGTCCTTCTTCAGACTAGTCACTTCACGGTTAGATTCATTGAGGCAAGACTTCAGCCTGTTCACCTCCCCTTCCAGCACTCCAACTGAAGCCAGCTTCTGGTCTGCGAGAGCAGTTTTATCTTGGGCTGCTTTTTGCGCGGCGGCGAGGTCCGAGTCCTTCTTCTCCAGAGCCAACTTCATTTTCTCTGCAAAAGAAGCAATCGAATCAAACAAGAGATCGAAGAAATATATTGAAAGACAGTCCACAGGTAGTTACCTTCCATACCAGCAGCTTCGTCTTGAGCTTTCTTCAGATTCTGCTGGGCCAATTCCAAGTCGAGGTTGAGTTGCCTCTGCTTCTCCTCAAGTTCGGAAAACTTGGAAATAAGAGTACAAGACTTCTGCAGAAGGCAAAAGATGGGTCAGTCGACAAGATCAAAGATTGTTTACTTCTGAGTGAATAAAACCTAAAGAAGTCACTTGAGACCCCAGCCGACTACACACAGTCGACTGTAATCTCGGGGACCACACCTAGTGGGTGCACTTGGCGTGCCCCGCTGATTAAAACCCAACCCGACCGGTCCGCCCGGATCAAGTCAAAAAAAAGCTGTTCAGACCCCAGTCGACTGCCAGCAGTCGACTGCGGTCTCGGGGACTACACCCAGTGGGTGCACTTGGCGTGCCCCCACTGGTTCAGATCCTACTCGACCGGTCCGCCCGAGTCGAGTGGAAGAAAAGAAAGGAAGGTAGAACTCAGACCCCAGTCGACTGCCAGCAGTCGACCGCGGTCTCGGAGACTACACCCAGTGGGTGCACTTAGCGTGCCCCCACCGGTTCACATCCTACTCGCCCAGACCGAGTGGAAGAATGCAACTACCAAATACAAGAAAACACCTAGCGGGTGCTCTGATTCAACGCAAACAACAGGAGATTGTGTAGAAGAAATTTTTTTGGATAGCATATCCTGATAGAATAAGAGCAGTCGAAAAGTCTAATACCTGGACATTGGCCCGAAGAGCAGCGCTGGCGTCGTAGGCAGCCTGTTTATTCTCATGCACCGTCTTCATCCACTCCATCATCACGTCAGCCTGTCGGATGGCTTCCGCAGCCGCTTCCGACTGGTTGCCCGGGACGGGGTAGCTAGTGAAGAAGAGAGCAGACGACCCAGGTGCAGCAGCTTGTACCTCCGAGGCATGAGATGGGACGACCGAAGGAATCACTGGTACAGTTGACGGTGCGGGGCGCTCACTCGACAACGGTACAATGAAGGTTACAGAGGCCCCGCCCGTGCCTTCAGATTGATAGACGGTTGGTGTTGTCGTCGGTCCCTGCTGAGACGCCTTACCAGCCGTCGCCTTTTTATTATTCCTGGGCTTAGGAGCCACATCTTCATCGTCATTTGGGAGATCGATGACGTTGGGCGCAGCTGCGGAGAAGATCAGTCGACTCTAAAGTAAACCGCTAGAATTCAATCGACCGAGTAGTCAAGAGCAAGATCATAAGAGTTTTTACCTGGGTTGGAGGTGACCGCGTCTTCCATCTCCTCGTCTCGGTACTGGAGATAAGAGGTTCCTGATGTAGCAGCACTGCAAAGACCCGCATCCAGTCAGTTACGTTCTATTACTCGAGTCGACGAAAAGAACAAGTCAGATGATTACCCGGAGATGGTAGGGACGGTCACTTTGATCCTGGGCAAAGCCTTTGGCAGTTTGGAGGAGGTGGCTTTCGGTGCTTTTGGCGCTGGAGGCGGCACAACCTTGGGCTGCTTCGGGGCCTTCTCAATCGGCGTTGGGGAAGACGTCCTGGGGCGCTTCAAAGACTGCCCAATCGGCGCGGCCACCAGGCCCGGAGCACTCGCCGGGTCGTGAGTGAAGGAAATATGCCCTAGAGGCAATAATAAAGTTATTATTTATTTCCTTATATCATGATAAATGTTTATTAGTCATGCTAGAATTGTATTAACCGGAAACATAATACATGTGTGAATACATAGACAAACATAGTGTCACTAGTATGCCTCTGCTTGACTAGCTCGTTGATCAAAGATGGTTATGTTTCCTAACCATAGACATGAGTTGTCATTTGATTAACAGGATCACATCATTAGGAGAATGATGTGATTGACTTGACCCATTTCGTTAGCATAGCACTTGATCGTTTAGTTTGTTGCTATTGCTTTCTTCATGACTTATACATGTTCCTATGACTATGAGATTATGCAACTCCCGTTTATCGGAGGAACACTTTGTGCGCCACCAAACGTCACAACATAACTGGGTGATTATAAAGGTGCTCTACAGGTGTCTCCGAAGGTACTTGTTGGGTTGGCGTATTTCGAGATTAGGATTTGTCACTTTGATTGTCGGAGAGGTATCTCTAGGCCCTCTCGGTAATGCACATCACATAAGCCTTGCAAGCACTGCAACTAATAAGTTAGTTGCGGGATGATGTATTACAGAACGAGTAAAGAGACTTGCCGGTAACGAGATTGAACTAGGTATTGAGACACCGATGATCAAATCTCGGGCAAGTAACATACCGATGACAAAGGGAACAACGTATGTTGTTATGCGGTATGACCTATAAAAGATCTTCGTAGAATATGTGGGAGCCAATATGAGCATCCAGGTTCTGCTATTGGTTATTGACCGGAGACGTGTCTCGGTCATGTCTACATTGTTCTCGAACCCGTAGGGTCTGCACGCTTAACGTTACGATGACAGTTTCATTATGAGTTTATATATTTTGATGTACCGAAGGTTGTTCGGAGTCCCGGATATGATCACGGACATGACGAGGAGTCTCGAAATGGTCGAGACATAAAGATTGATATATTGGACGGCTATATTCGGACACCGGAAGTGTTTCGGGTGATTTCGGAGAAAACTGGAGTGCCGGAAGGGTTACCGGAAACCCCGGGGAAGTATTGGGCCTTAGTGGGCCTGAGGGTAGAGAGAGGGCAGCAGCCCAGGAGGTGGCGCCCCCCCTCCCATGGGGAGTCCGAATTGGACTATGGGAGGGGGGCGCGGCCCCTCTTTCCCTCTCCCTCTCCCTCTCTTTCCTTCCCCCTTCCCTCTTCCTAGTTGGACTAGGAAAGGGGAGTCCTACTCCTACTAGGAGGAGGACTCCCCCCTCCTTGGCGCGCCTCAAGGGCCGGCCGGCCTCCCCCCTTGCTCCTTTATATACAGGGGCAGGGGGCACCTCTGGACACACAAGTTGATCTTCGTGATCGTTCTCTTAGCCGTGTGCGGTGCCCCCCTCCACCATAATCCTCGATAATATTATAGCAGTGCTTAGGCGAAGCCCTGCAATGGTAGAACATCAAGATCGTCACCATGACGTCGTGCTGACGGAACTCTTCCCTGACACTTTGCTAGATCAGAGTCTGGGGATCGTCATCGAGCTGAACGTGTGCTAGAACTCGGAGGTGCCGTAGTTTCGGTGCTTGATCGGTCGGGCCGTGAAGACGTACGACTACATCAACCGCGTTGTGCTAACACTTCCTCTTCCGGACTACGAGGGTACGTAGACAACACTCTCCCCTCTCGTTGCCATGCATCACCATGATCTTGCGTGTGCGTAGGAATTTTTTTGAAATTACTACGTTCCCCAACAGTGGCATCCGAGCCTAGGTTTTATGCGTTGATGTTGTGCACGAGTAGAACACAAGTGAGTTGTGAGCGATATAAGTCATACTGCTTACCAGCATGTCATACTTTGGTTCGGCGGTATTGTTGGATGGAGCGGCCCGGACCGACATTACGCGTACGATTACGTGAGACTGGTTCTACCAAGCCTGCTGCAGGAGCAACACCAGATGTTATGAACGTTTGGCAGAGCAAAGCTGATGACTACCCGATAGTTCAGTGTGCCATGCTTTACGGCTTAGAACCGGGTCTTCAACGACGTTTTGAACGTCATGGAGCATATGAGATGTTCCGGGAGTTGAAGTTAATATTTCAAGCAAATGCCCGGATTGAGAGATATGAAGTCTCCAATAAGTTCTATAGCTGCAAGATGGAGGAGAATAGTTCTTCAGTGAATATATACTCAAAATGTCTGGGTATCATAATCACTTGACTCAACTGGGGGTTAATCTTCCTGTTGATAGTGTCATTGACAGAGTTCTTCAATCACTGCCACCAAGCTACAAAAGCTTCGTGATGAACTATAATATGCAAGGGGTGAATAAGACTATTCCTGAGCTCTTCGCAATGCTAAAAGCCGCGGAGGTAGAAATAAAGAAGGAGCATCAAGTGTTGATGGTCAATAAGACCACCATTTTCAAGAAAAGGGGCAAAGGGAAGAAGAAAGGGAACTTCAAGAAGAACAGCAAACAAGTTGCTGCTCAGGAGAAGAAACCCAAGTCTGGACCTAAGACTGAAACTGAGTGCTTCTACTGCAAGCAAACTGGTCACTGGAAGCGGAACTGCCCCAAATATTTGGCGGATAAGAAGGATGGCAAAGTGAACAAAGGTATATGTGATATACATGTTATTGATGTGTACCTTACTAATGCTCGCAGTAGCACCTGGGTATTTGATACGGGTTCTGTTGCTAACATTTGCAACTCGAAACAGGGGCTACGGATCAAGCGAAGATTGGCTAAGGACGAGGTGACGATGTGCGTGGGAAATGGTTCCAAAGTCGATGTGGTCGCGGTCGGCACGCTACCTCTACATCTACCTTCGGGATTAGTATTAGACCTAAATAATTGTTATTTGGTGCCAGCGTTGAGCATGAACATTATATCTGGATCTTGATTGATGCGAGACGGTTATTCATTTAAATCAGAGAATAATGGTTGTTCTATTTATATGAGTAATATCTTTTATGGTCATGCACCCTTGAAGAGTGGTCTATTTTTGATGAATCTCGATAGTAGTGATACACATATTCATAATGTTGAAATCAAAAGATGCAGAGTTGATAATGATAGTGCAACTTATTTGTGGCACTGCCGTTTAGGTCATATCAGTATAAAGCGCATGAAGAAACTCCATAGTGATGGACTTTTAGAACCACTTGATTATGAATCACTTGGTACTTGTGAACCGTGCCTCATGGGTAAGATGACTAAAATGCCGTTCTCCGGTACTATGGAGAGAGAAGCGGATTTGTTGGAAATCATACATACAGATGTATGTGGTCCAATGAATGTTGAGGCTCGTGGCGGATATCGTTATTTTCTAACCTTCACAGATGATTTAAGCAGATATGGGTATATCTACTTAATGAAACATAAGTCTGAAACATTTGAAAGGTTCAAAGAATTTCAGAGTGAAGTTGAAAATCATCGTAACAAGAAAATAAAGTTTCTACGATCTGATCGTGGAGGAGAATATTTGAGTTACGAGTTTGGTCTACATTTGAAACAATGCAGAATAGTTTCGCAACTCACGCCACCCGGAACACCACAGCGTAATGGTGTGTCCGAACGTCGTAATCGTACTTTATTAGATATGGTGCGATCTATGATGTCTCTTACTGATTTACCGTTATCATTTTGGGGTTATGCTTTAGAGACGGCTGCATTCACGTTAAATAGGACACCATCTAAATCCGTTGAGACGACGCCTTATGAACTATGGTTTGGCAAGAAACCAAAGTTGTCATTTCTGAAAGTTTGGGGCTGCGATGCTTATGTGAAAAAGCTTCAACCTGATAAGCTCGAACCAAAATCGGAGAAATGTGTCTTCATAGGATACCCAAAGGAGACTGTTGGGTATACCTTCTATCACAGATCCGAAGGCAAGACTTTTGTTGCTAAATTCGGAGTTTTTCTAGAGAAGGAGTTTCTCTCGAAAGAAGTGAGTGGGAGAAAAGTAGAACTTGATGTGGTAATTGTACCTACTCCCTTATTGGAAAGCAGTACATCACAGAAATCGGTTTCTGTGACACCTACACCAATTAGTGAGGAAGCTAATGATAATGATCATGAAACTTCAGATCAAGTTACTACCGAACCTCGTAGATCAACCAGAGTAAGATCCGCACCAGAGTGGTACGGTAATCCTATTCTGGAAGTCATGCTACTAGATCATGATGAACCTACGAACTATGAAGAAGCGATGGTGAGCCCAGATTCCCCAAAATGGCTAGAAGCCATGAAATCTGAGATGGGATCCATGTATGAGAACAAAGTGTGGACTTTGGTTGACTTGCCCGTTGATCGGGAAGCAATTGAGAATAAATGGATCTTCAAGAAGAAGACTGACACTGACGGTAATGTTACTGTCTATAAAGCTCGACTTGTTGCAAAAGGTTTTCGACAAGTTCAAGGGATTGACTACGATGAGACCTTCTCACCCATAGCGATGCTTAAGTTTGTCCGAATCATGTTAGCAATTGCCGCATTTTATGATTATGAAATTTGGCAAATGAATGTCAAAACTGCATTCCTGAATGGATTTCTGGAAGAAGAGTTGTATATGATGCAACCAGAAGGTTTTGTCGATCCAAAGGGAGCTAACAAAGTGTGCAAGCTCCAGCGATTCATTTATGGACTGGTGCAAGCCTCTCGGAGTTGGAATAAACGCTTTGATAGTGTGATCAAAGCATTTGGTTTTGTACAGACTTTTGGAGAAGCCTGTATTTACAAGGAAGTGAGTGGGAGCTCTGTAGCATTTCTGATATTATATGTGGATGACATATTATTGATTGGAAATGATATGGAATTTCTGAATAGCATAAAGGGATACTTGAATAAGAGTTTTTCAATGAAAGACCTCGGTGAAGCTGCTTACATATTGGTCACTAAGATCTATAGAGATAGATCAAGACGCTTAATTGGACTTTCACAAAGCACATACCTTGACAAAGTTTTGAAGAAGTTCAAAATGGATCAAGCAAAGAAAGGGTTCTTGCGTGTGTTACAAGGTGTGAAATTGAGTAAGACTCAATGTCCGACCACCGCAGAAGATAGAGAGAAAATGAAAGATGTTCCCTATGCTTCAGCCATAGGCTCTATCATGTATGCAATGTTGTGTACCAGACCTGATGTGTGTCTTGCTATAAGTCTAGCAGGGAGGTACCAAAGTAATCCAGGAGTGGATCACTAGACAGCAGTCAAGAACATCCTGAAATACCTGAAAAGGACTAAGGATATGTTTCTCATATATGGAG